>NW_006799066.1:1112667-1142161 GCF_000442215.2 Lipotes vexillifer | reverse complement strand
GGGGAGGGGGAGGGGGGGGTTGCTGAATGAATAATACTGCCTCTTAAAAGAGGACACCCAAGGCAAAGAGGCACAGGGGTCTGAGGGGGCGTGGTCTCTGCAAGCCCAGCTCTTAAACCTCTCTGCCCTTGGCCAGGAGAGGTGGCCCCAGCATTTGGGCACCTCCTAATCATCTCAAAGTTAGAAACTTGGCTGGAAAACAAGTATTTTTGTAAAAGCCAATAAAGAAATACATTTTTAAGCTCTTCTATGGAAGGACAGAATGCATTTCCAGATGTGGAGCTGTGCTGCTTAGGTGTTTCAGGGCCCCTCGACTCTCAAGGTCAGAAAATTCTTTCCAAGGTCAAGTCAGACGAACTAAATTCCGCATCTACCCTAGTTCCTCATTTATTCCTTTTTTACGGAGGCCAACCGTGTACCAAGCTCTCCACTGAACCCTGGGAGTGTTGTAGGACCAAAGGTTTGGTCTCCACATGGACGAAGCTCCCACGCCGGCAGACAATTCCTGCTATTACACTAGCGGTATCCACGAGTGACGACGATAAAGAGGGATGCGTGCAGGGAGGGGAAATGTGGGGTGCAGGAAAACAGAGGGCATGTCACGGAGGACCTCCCTGAGAGCCTCACTGAGCTGGGACCAGACCTGTGAGTCCCAATAAAACTCACGGTGGCAGCCAAGATGCACTGTGGGACCACTCACGCATCTTACAACAACCTGGGAGGCAGATTCACTGTGATCCCCATCTTACAGATGCTCACACAGCTTAAGAGAAGTTAAGTAACTTGCCCAAGGAAGTGGTAGAATCAGGATTTGAACCAAGGGGTGGGACCCCGGACCCTGCACTGCATAATCGCTCTACGCCAGACAGTCAATGGGACACCAGGACAGGAAGAGCCTCAGAGCCAAGCGTGAGGTTGGTGCCCTGCCAGCAGCACAAGCAGCTTGGCTCACAGGAAGGGTGGGAAGACCCTGGTAGAAGAGAGCTAGGTGATGGAGAGAACATTCTGGAAAGAAAAAGCAGCAAATGTATAGGCTCGTGTGTGTGTGTGTGTGTGTGTGTGTGTGTGTGTGTGCGCGCGCGCACGCGCGCGCGCGCACACGCACATGCACACGCACACATACATGAAAGAGAGAGAGGGACTTCGCAAGCCGTACTAAAGAATCTGAACTTTTTCCTAAGGGCCGTGGGAAGTCATTGAAAGACTACAGGCAGATTAATGAGATGATCAGATCTGTTTGTTTGAAACGGTGCCGTGGCCGCAGTGTGGAATATGGATTGGAGAGCAGTGAAGGGCGTGTTGGGATAATCCAAGTGAGAAACGGTGGCCAGGTCTGAGAGGGAGCCGTGGGCGTAGGAGGGAGGCGACTTCTGCACAGGAAGCAGAATCAGCAGAGCTTGGTAACTGACCGGCCACGGGGAGGTGCGTGCGTGAGTGCAGGGAAGGATGGAGGAAGCGGGGGGAAGATGTCTTCTGATGGAGCTGCAGGCTGTGGAGGAAGATCAGGTTTAGAGGTGCTCACTAGGCACGGAGACACACAGATTGCAAGCTCAGGACCAAGATCTCGTCTGAAGATACAGAGTGAGGAGCTGTCGATACGCACACAGCAATTGAACCTGGGGAGCTGGCGAGCGTGGCCGAGATGTTGCTGACACCCCATTTCTTTACCTTGGCTCTTTTGGGTTCTTGTAGAAAGGCCCATCCTCCCCCACTGGAATAGACGCTACATGGGGGCAGGGACATTTTACTGTCTTGTTCTCCACTTGTTCCACAGTACGTGGCATCTGAAATGCAGGCAATGTTCCATAAATACTGTGGAATAAAAGAACTGAAGGATAACGCTTTCTAATATAAGGTTCTAAAAATAATGCAGGCAGGCAGTTTTTAAAGTTTTAAAGCACACAAAATAATTTTAAATTTAAATTCTCCTTCCACCCTCACCCCTCAAACGTGCTACGTTAAGACCAGGAAATGAGCGTACGGAGAGTCCATCGTGACCCCAGCCTTGGTCAGCTGCCGTGCACCTTCCTACAGCATCAAGGTTTACGTTTACCTTCTGTCTTTAACTGTGCTTGGGTCCTTCTTGCTTTGTCAATTTAGGTTAACTCTAAATTTCAAAACAACATCAATTATACTACTGTTACTGTAAAAATATCACCCACTGCAGCATCGAGTGATGTGACTGTGCTCGTAGAAAAGTCAGTGCAGCCATTGGACTGTCTGTCACTGAGCTCATACTGCCCAGAGGAGAGCGTGCCCCACGTCAAGATCAAAGGCAGATGTGGAGAAAGGGAACCGCCATGCACTGTTGGTGGGAATGTAAATTGGTGCAGCCACTGTGGAAAACAGTATGGAGGTGCCTCAAAAAGGTGCCTCAAATAGAACTACTATATGATCCAACAATTTCACTTCTGAGTGCTTACCTGAAGAAAACGAAAACACTAATTCAAAAAGATATCTGCACCCCATGTTCATTGCAGGATTATTTACAATAGCCAAGATATGGAAGCAACTTGTCTATCAATAGATGAATAAAGAAAATTATATATATATATATATATATATATATATATATGTACACATATATAATACATATTTTTCTCACAATTTCTGTTATCTTTCTTTTTTCGGATTCGCAGAAGACACAGGCATCCGTCTTATCATGAAAATCTTCCAGGTTCTTAATCACATAATGTGTGTAATGTAAGTACCTATCTTATTAAAGGCCTTCTTTATTGGGCCCTCTGCTGTCCTATACTCATTTGGATCAACTGGTTTCTAAGACTGCTGCACAGCTGTCATCCGGGATTCTTTTTCATTACACTCCTGGGTTTGTTCCACTGTTTCGCAGATTCCCATTTTTCTTTTGGAGACTTTTTTGTCTCAATCTTGTATTACTCTATCTCAGCCACACTAGCATTCTGACTGCCGAAAATACCAGAAAGGCTCCTATTTTACAGTCTCTGCACTGGCTCCTGCTCTGTGTTTAATGCTCCCTCTCCTACCTCAGATCCTTACAAAACTCGGTCCTTTATCTGATTTAAATCAGCTTCAAATGTTGCCCTCCTCACCGAGCATCCCTCTGCTACCATACCGTCAAAAAAATAAACAGACAAAACCAACCGCCCAGTCACTCTCTAGTAAAACAACTTCTTTTATTTTCAACATAGCACTCTCATTTCCTGATATTTTCTAGTTTTATTCACTTACTTATTTTCTTTTCTTCCCCATTAAAATGTCGGGTCCAAGAGAGCAGGAGTTTTTTCTGTCTTTTCTACCTGTAAACCCTAGCCCCTAGAGCAGTGACAGAAGTGTAGGAGAAGCCCAGGAAACAGGCTGAAAGAGATTTCAGAAGGCCACATTCATACTGAACACCCAAATTTCTTCTACTCTATCCTCTGACACGACAGAAGAGGGGTCAGTCTCTTAGGATATCTCTTCTGAAATCTTGCTAACCTGTGACTAAAAGCTCTCATGTGGAAGAGGAGCTATAAATTGGTACAAGAAGATGCTAAAGGACTGAGGGAGATGCTTAAGGAAAAATAGATGATTGTCCGTTAGCTAATTTACCAGGCTTTGCCTAATTGAAATGGTATGTAAGCTAAAAGAGAGAGATAAATTGTTAAGTTCTCCTATTAGAAATACAGAAGACTGGATATTTCCAATATTCTTTCATTGTGAAACACAGAGACTGCAATATTAAATGAGTTGATTAATAAGGGAAATTCCCAGAAACATAAAGTAAAATAAAACAAAACAAAATAAGCCACGAGCAAAAAAGTAAGAAAACTCGGGAGCCGGGGCTGCTCAGGAAACAAATGCCAATGCCAGGATTCTAGAGCAGGGATTAACAAACCATAGCACATGGGCCAACCACCTGTTTTTGTAAATAAATTTTATTGGCAGATGGCCATGCCCATTCATTTATGTATTGCCCATGGCTGCTTCTGTGCTACAACAGCAGAGCTGAGTAGTTGCAGCAGAGACTATATGGCCTGCAAGCTTTTAAAATATTTACTCTGATCCTTTAAGAAAGCCCTTAATGGTTGTTCAGGGAAATGGGGTCTTTGGACCTATACAAAGTGGGAGAGGAACCCGAGAGTCATTAAAGCTTGAACCTTCAAAGGGGCTTACTCTCCAGGAAAAGGGTGGGCTAGAAAAACACACCTGCTGGCAAAACAAGTCAGAGGTAAATCCTTCTGTTTTCACCACAACAATGTTATTAATAATAGTGATAATAATAAAAAATTTTAAATAACAATGATGATCTCCCTTGGGGATCTGTAACTATGAACCTGCTTCATATGAACCTCAGATTCAAATTTTTGCTACCCACCTAACCTTGAAAACCCCAAACAAAAAAATAAAGTGGTCCCAGTTTGACAACACTTGGCAGAGAGAAATGCAAATCCTCTCCAGCGCAAAGCCTTCCTAACTCAGTCACGTGAGGATTCCCACAGTTTGAGTTCGATTACATATAGGGGTTTTTGGGGGGTTTTTTGGGGTTTTTTTTTGCGGTACGCGGGCCTCTCACTGTTGTGGCCTCTCCCGTTGCGGAGCACAGGCTCCGGACGCACAGGCTCAGCAGCCATGGCTCACGGGCCCAGCCGCTCCGCGGCACGCGGGATCTTCCCGGGCCGGGGCACGAACCCGTGTCCCCTGCATCGGCAGGCGGACTCTCAACTACTGCGCCACCAGGGAAGCCCGTCACATATAGGTTTTTGAAAAGAGAAAAAATTTACCAAACCACAAGGTAACTACCATCATAAGTGAGAGTCAACAGAAATAACAAGCATGATTTAAACTCCCAAGAACTTCAAATATTAGAATTATCAGATATAGGACATAAAAATAACTACACATGAAATGTTAAAAGAAATGAAAGACAGAAAAATGAACAAGTTTTGAAAAGGGTACCACCAAAGTGACCAAACAGATCTGACAAAGAACCAAATAGAACTTATGGAAATAAAAATAGAACTATACGTAATTAAAACTATACATATATTACATATAATAATTATAATGAGATAGATACATTCATACATATATGTGATGGGTGTGTTTGTATACACTAATGAATAGGTGAAACAACAAAATAAACATGGATGAAGAGAAGATTAGTGAACTGAAGACAGATATGAAGGAATCATTCAGAATGCAGCACAAAAAAAAACAAAAAAGAAATAGAAAACAGAAAGAGAAAGGGAGGAATAAATGAGAAGTTTTAATATACAGCCAAACAGAGTTACACAAGAGAGAACAGAAAGAATGAGAGAGAGAGAGAGAGAGAGACCCTGTTTGAAGAACTAATAGCTAATAAAATGCCAGAACTAATGAAAGATATGGATCTGCAGAGACAGGAAGCATAATATATCCCAGGGAGAGTAAAAATTCTTTAAATTATCACACACGTTAGGCACATCCTGTGAAACTGTAAAACAGCAAAGCCAAAGAGAAAATCTTGAAAGCAACAAGAAAGGAAAAACAGATCACCTAACAAAGAATGACCGTGGTCTGACAGCGAACTTCCAGCAGAAACAATGAAGCCAAAAGACAGTGGAACCACATCTCCAGAGGCTGAAAGAAAATAACTGTCAATCTAGAATTGTGTTCTCAGAAATATTATCTTTCAAAAATGATAGGAAAATAAAAACATTTTGGCAAAACAAAAACTGAGACACTTTACCATTAATAGACTCTTATCAAAGAAACTTCTAAAGGATGAACATCTAAAAGAACAAAATGTTCCTAAAAGGATGCTCTGGAACAGAACAAGAAATTCTGAGCTGAATTGCAGTGCACGGTGCCTGTCACAGGAGTGCTCAGTAAATGTCATTTCTTGATTTCCCTTTTCCCCAGAGGTTGTGCTGGGAAACTACCATCAACACTGAGACCTGATCTTAGTGGAAATGGGGGTGTTGAGGAAAGTAGAGAGGATTTTGAGGCAAGAGAAGAAAGGGAGACAAGAAAGCTGGCAAAAACAGCAACACTTTGTGGGAGTTAGAAGGAATGTCTAATAGATGTTTTATTATGTTTTTGCAGTGTGGGATGGATTGTGAATTCTTCTTCCTGTATTCCCACAATATCTTCCGTAAAGTATACGTTTCTCTCAAGTGCTTTGTGGAGCCAAACTTACTTCTCAAGATAGGAGTAAGAGCCCTTCAAATGAAAAGTTAGGGCAGCACCCTAACCAAATCCAGCCTACTTCCTGATTGATTTTTACATTTTTTAATGATTGAAGGAAAAAAAGAACAAAAGAAAGGAAAACATTTCATGACAAGTGAAAACTAGATGAAATTCAAATTTCAGTATCCATACAATTTTATTGGCACACAACCATGCTTGTTTATTTACATCTAGTCTACGGCTTCTTCTGTCCCATCGTGGCAGAGCTGCAACACAGATAACAGCGTTAAGGGCTGAGTAAAGTGCAAAGTGCAAGGAAAGTGGCTGGGGCTGTTACTTCAGAGGAAGTAATGCCTGTGTAGCAACAAGGGTCCCCCACACCCCCACTTGGCACATGTACCTCACCTCCTCCTGTAGCTTTAGCTCCTTTTTCCTTTTGCCCAAAACATTTGTCATCAGATTCTTTACAGAAAGTGTTTGCCAACCCCTGGCCTAATTGACAGTATTAACATATTTAAAGAAAAAATGTAATAATCAGAAAGGTCAGTGGGTGTTTCAAAGGAAAAAAAGTCAAGAAAATGAAAGCCAGATGTTCCCAGGCAAGTACTAACTTGTGAGGTTAGCCTGACAAAGGCCCTGGGTTAGCAGACCTGGTAGGGCCTATTGCAAAACAATGCACTGAGCTAAAATCGTGTATCAATAGCTGCTATAACACCACTTGTCAAGCAAGGCTATATGCCAGACATTGTGCTCCGCGCCTCATGTACATTATTTAACGTAATACTCAGAACAAGACTATGAGCGTGGTGGGTGTTATTTCTACTTTAGTGGTAGAAGAAATATGAAGTTCAGAGAGGGTAAGTGGCTTTCCCAAGGCTATGCAGGAAGTAAGTGGACGAGTTGGAACCTTGGGCCATCTGACTCCAAAGCTCCTAAACACTAACCTATACAGTTATTAATATTCTAATATTATACCCACTAAGAAACTGTCAATTTGGTCACTACTGCCTCGGCAGCATCCAGCCCAAAGCCTAGAGCATCTGAGGTAATTAGAAATTGTTTGTCGAACAAATGAAAGACTCTATGCTCACCCAGCAAGGTTTTTATTATAGTTTGGCTTCCTCGGAAGTTGCCTGCATGGAGAAACTACATCAAGTTGAGAACTCAAGACTCCTGCCTCTTGCCAGCTCACTCTCCCTCTATCAAGTCAAATAAAAATGGAGTTAATATATACATGAGTCATCTATGAAGCTGGTTAGTGGAAGTCAATCACTGATCTGCTCTTGCGTGATAACAGAATCAAGATTTTTAGCCTGCAAAGCTGTGGGGACCAAGCCCCATTCACACATCAGCACCTGTCGACCTTCAGGGCCCCACCTGATGACAGCCTGTGTCACTGTGCATTGCTGTGAGCCCACAGCAGTCAGACTAAGAAACAAAAGACCCAAGTGCCAAGGCCACCTCGCCAGTAGGAGCAAAGCTGGGATTCAAAACCAGTTCTTTCCTGTTCTAGGCCCAGTGCTGTTTCCTTCTGCCATACCTTCTCTTTTGTATGACAGGATGTCTACAATCTTCCACTTTCTTTAGTTACTCAAGAAATCCATATCCATTTTAGGAAAAAATTAACATAACAAATTAGAAAAAAATTTCACAGAAACCCTCTCCCAGAAATTATCTATTAATATTCCAGGTTAAATTTTTCCAGATTTTTTCTTAGGCGTGCATGTTTTAACCAAAAACACAATTATACTGTTTTATAATCTGCTTTTGGCCTCTAGTAGAGTGTGAATATTTATGACACCCTAGATACACATATAATCATTTTTAATGTCATGTTTTATTGTATTGATATGCTGTAATTTATTTAACCAAAATCTTACTGTTGGACAGCCGAGCTTGTCCTGGTTTCTAGTTTATAAACTAATGTGTCTATCTTATTCTCAGTAAGCAATTCCCCCCAGCTCCAATCCTAGTCGTCACTTGATCAATGTCTCAGAAGCTAATATTAAATTTATAATGTTATAGCAATGATCATCACAGCTCTTTGCTCCATCTTTGAGCTCAGAATCAATGCAAAGTAGACACAGTTGTTCAACATGGCAACTTTATTACAAGAAGACTGTGGTGGATACCCCAGTTTAGATATGGCCACTATTGGCTCTTCCTAATGGAAGACCACATCTGGACCAAAAGACAGCCCAAACCACTGCCTCGTCGTACCCTCTGAGTTACACCAAGCACACAGCAAGCAGCAGACCCAGCTTCGCAGCTCCCGGAACCCATAATATTTGTGAGCTGGCAAATCTCTGAGAGAGGAGAAGGGCTAAGATGCCCCACTCACTTCTCACAACCTCAACAATCAGACCCAAACACACCCTCACCCGGGCTTAGAAAGGGCAGAGGAAGCACGAGGAAGAGGCCGGGAGGGTCGCTCCAGCAGAAGGACCCCCGCACTTGATGACACACCTACCTGCTCCCCACAGGAGGCTGCAAATCTGCCCACCCCGAATCTGTACTCCAGCTGCCCGGCCTTCCTGAGCCCGCACGGTCAGCAGGTGAGCATCCTAGCTCCGCCTCTGGGCTGTGTGACCTTGGAAGAGGCACCTGGCTTCTCTGGACCATAGCACCCTCCTCTGCAGAATGAGGACCACAGGCCCAGGTAGAAACGTGAAGCTGGCGTGGCAGCAGGCACCCCGCAACAGGCTGCCCCGCTCCCCGCCCCCCAGCGCCTCTGCTCTTCTCTGCCTGTTTGCATCTCCCCCCGCCCTCCAACTTTCCCCACATCTGTCCTGGGGAAGTTCAGCTTCCCCAGGAACTCTTTCCTGCCTCCAGGCTTGCTCGGGTGCCCTCCCTGTGCCCATGGCCTCCCCTCCCTGCCTCTTTCATACCCTTTCCTCAGGGCTTGGAGATTAATCCCACACCGGCCTGGTCACCTGTCCGTAGGTTTTTCAGGGCGGGAAGCTTGATCCTTTGTTCCCCATTTCCTAGCCCGCTGGCTGACTCTAATGCAAGGTAAGGGGAAGGGGACAGGAGAGCCGTTCAAATCGCAGCATCCCAACTTCTGGAAATCTATGCAATGTCTCCCTTTTCGTGTTCATAACTCTCCAAACACAAAATCTTACCTCTTAGACTGAACGCTGCCCTTTAAGGGCCCTGGGTCACCAACCACGGCCACTCAGTGGGCAGCTTCGTGGGTGCTGTTCTGCTGGTGCTGGGTCAGCGGCTGCCAGCCTGGGGTCACAGAGAATCTGGTGCAGGGTGCCTGCCCTGCAGCCCCAGGCCATGTGTGCACACAATCATACCTCTCCAATACAAACAGTACAAACAGGAAGACAATACCAGTTTGTTCCAAAGAGAGAGGAATTCCGAGCAGTGGCTATTTCCTGGAAGACGCAGTACTTTACACTGGAAACGGGGATGGTCTGAACAGATTTATTCAAAAACATCTTTTCCCCTTGTTTCAGACTAAGCAGGGGCTTCCACGTCACCTCTGACGGGTTTGCGATAGTGATACTGGAAACATGGAGGCTTCCAAAGGATATTTCTGTGCTGCTCCCCACGGGGTACGCAAATTCCAGCATAAAGCCCAGAAAGGAGAGGACACAGAAGAATGCCAAGTATATGCACAGTTTTCTGGAAGACTTGGGCATAATTTCTACCTCTGATCAGTCTCCTTGTGCAGATGATTTTGCACGTAACAGAGACATTTTTTTTTTTTTAGCTTGAATCAGGCTAAGGAGAAAAACACTGCGGCCTTTTATAAGGGAAAGTGTCTCCCCAAGGAAATAATTGAAGGCCCCAATTGCTCAACTCTTTCAAAAGAGACTGTACAAAGTTCTCCTGAAAATACTGTGGGGAATAATTCTGTGTCAGCTGGGGAATTGGCTCGATGATCTAATAGGTCTTTGCCCTTGCTCTAATTTCTATGATTCATGTGTGACTTATTTAATTGTTATCATCTATTGCAGATATATAAAAGAATGCTTTTATTCTAAAAAAAAAAAAAAAATCTAAATTCAAATGATCTTTAATATCACACCAAGTTCTTACTCCCATCAGCCTTCAGAACATTGACATATTAACTTTTTGACCTGCCTTGAACCCTCCCGCTACCTCCCAGGATACAAAAAGTACATCTGCAGCGCTGCTGGGTGTACTGGGGAGCCCTCACCCCACAGTGCGTTGAAAACAAGCTTGGGAGAACTAAGGGTTAAGTGAGGTCCCCTAGGAATTCCAATCTGTTGCAGGCTGCTAATTCAGAGGCTGCCTGGGGCCTAGGTGTAACCACAGCTAGGCAAACAATGCCTAACTGCCTTATCCTCAGCAGCATTTAGCATTTACTATGGTCAGAAAACCACCTGTTACTTGGGAGAGATTCAAAAGAAGTATGCGCCATAATTAAAGCAAAAATGAATTAAAACATATTGTGAATCACTACCCAACCCCCAGGCAGATGTGTGATTTAACTGTGGGCTTGATCTATGCTATTAATCTGGAATTAAAAATAACAGACAACAAAACATAGACCCAACCAAGACCCTGCCCCGCCCTGGGGTTTTGTTTCTTTCCAAGGTCGTGACAGTTGTGGTTAGTAACCCACTGCCAGCAGAGCTGGCTGCAAACCTGAATGGTGTCTGGCAGCTGGCAGCCAATCGGAATCAAACGCACCCCTGCACCAACGTGACTACCCATAAATGAAGCTGAAGGAGCGAGGAGGGTTTCCATCCTCCCACACTGCCGAAGCCTCTCTCACGGAGGCCTTTTAACCCTGCCCAAGCCAACAGATCTTTTACCCCAGGAGAATCACACCTGACCACCTGGACCCCGCCAGCAGATACTTCAGGCATTTCACTGGGGAACATCTGAAAACGCATTTCTCCGACTGTCAGCAGAATTGCCATCAAACACAGAGCATCACATGGGAGGGTCAGTGGCGGGGAGGGGTCAGTTTCTCCGTGTAGGTTCTGTTTGGCGGCTATTGGTTTGTTTTTAAGGCTCTGATTCCACCTCTTTAAGCTCCTGTGAAATCTTCCGGTAGAACCAGGCTCTAGAGGGGGTGAAGGAAAGGGCAGAGGGGGTGTGAGGTGAAGGAGAGAGGGGAAAAGCAATTTTGTGGCACCCGGGTGTTCCTAATTTTGTATAAAACATTACTCTTAAAAGAATTCAGAATTCGGTTGACATCCATGCAAATGTGTGAAAAGTGGGGAAAGACAAGCTAGCGTTCGTTTCAGAAGTTGAAAGCATCGCTTTGATTTGCAATGATCTTTAATCTACGTCTTTTACCACAAAGAAACACTGCAAAGAAAGGAGCCCCAAGTGTCACGAAATAAAACCTGCCGATGTTCTGTTGGCATATATTTTAATTCTTGAACAATTACCCTGCCATATACATTTATTCTTGAATGTTATATATTGACACATTAAATTTTGGAGTTGAAAGAGAAAATGACACACGTAAATACCCCCAAATACAGAGCTGACTTTACAATGTAGTCTACTAATCTGCGTGTGTGTGTGTGTGTGTGTGTGTGTGTGTGTGTGCACTACAGTAAATCTGTGAAAAGTTAAAAGAATGGCTTGTTTATTGAAGTTGACTTCGAATCACCCTCAAGGACTTTGAATATACATGTTCATGCCCTGAAAAAGTTTTGGGTTAGTCTTTTCTGGGATACGCTATCATCTATATTTAGGACGTAATCTCTCAACTAGCAAAAATAAGTGGTGCTGATGTGAATTTGTACTTGAGGGTGGCCTTTATGTGGCTGCAATCATATTGCTGCCTTTAGATGGCTCCTCCATTGCCTTTCAAATTAATTACACACTGTCATTAATTCAAACCTGCCCAAATACGGCCCCAAACATCTTTTCTGGATTCACCTTGCATTACTCTACAAAATCCATAGCAGTCACAGATGACTCCTTGGAGCTTCACAAAGCTCGCTTACATTTTTTTACCTCTCTGTCTTTGCTCACCCTATTTCCTCCTCTGGAAATGCCCTTCCCAACCAATTCTAGTTGAAAACTCATGCCAAGGATCATTTCCTGGATACCTTGACTATGTCTTAGTCATCACTGTATCCCCAGCACCCAGTGACTTGGCAAGGGGTAAAGACTCAATATGCATTGAATGAATGGATTTCACATCCCGTTCAAAAATTGGTGTTTTAATTAAGTTTTTTCCTATCCCTTTGTCTACTGGACCCCAGAGTTCGGTGTTGGAATTCTCTCGTGGGACTTCCCATACTGTATCTGGTATCACAGTCACTTGCCTGCCCCTCGTCCCCCAGCCCCTCCCTCCAGTCCCTCCATGGTGGTGTCCATGTCTTGTTGACTATCTGCTGAAGTATTCATCCACATGCCTTCCATGGGCCTTATACTCACTCAATGTTTAACAACAATAATAATATCTAACTCTGGAACAGTGCAGAAAATTTTACAAAGCACTTTCACATTTATTATCTCATTTTATCCCTGCAATAAGGATACAAAATAGAAAGGACCATCATTTGAAAGATAATAATGGGTAATATTTATTGAGAGCTTACTTCAGGCCAGGCATGTTAAATACATGACTTTGTTGAACCCTCACAACCCCATGAGGACAGCCCTATTTTTGTCCTCATTTTACAGAGGAAGAGCCTGTGGCCTATGTTGGCTCAGTAAAGGACCAAGGGCACCCAGCTGGGAAGTGGCAGAGCTGGGGTTGGTCTGGCTCCAGAGTCCAGGCACTTCGTCACTGGCCCTACCTGAAGCTTAGAGAGGTCGTCAGGAAAACTCAGAGCTACAAATGTCTCAGTTCTCCCACTACACCCTTCTGCCGCTTCTCTCCTCTGGAAAGGACTTTGGCGACAAAAAAAAAAAAAAAAAAAAAAAAGAACTGAACATAGTTTGAAAGCTTATTAGCAGGATAGTGGTTAAAAGCACTGATTCTGGAACCAGAAATCCTGGGTTCAAAGTCCAGCTCCACCACTTCCCAGGAGTGTGGCACTGGGCAAGCTGGTCATTTCCTCTGTGTCTTCTATCTCCATCTGTACAATGGGGCAGCAAAAGCATCACCCCTTAAGGGTGTTGTGAGGATTAAGTTAGTTAATATATGAAGAACAGGAGGAATGGCGCCCTGCCCCTCTCGGTGGGGCTCTGAAGCCAATGGACGGTTCCAAACGGCTTCGCTCGGCTTCCAGGATCTCTGTGTGCTAGAACCACTTCTAAACGTTCAAAAGAATGATTTCGCTCCACACAGAACAGGCCCTCACATCTTAAGCCCGGTATAACAGCGTGGCGGGCACTCTAGCATCTCCGCAGCCTCGTGTGTGTATGAGAGAGCCGACTGGGGCTGGAAGTGAAGCCTCCTGCCAGGGAGACAGTCTCCTGGTCTAATCTGCCCCCAGCCACCGCCCTGCGAGAATCCAGCCCATTAGGAAGAAACTAATGGCCATGCAGATGCTCACTTTGCCCTGGCTTCACACATGCGCCTCCAGATGGGCCTGACACTCTACACCATCCTGGTTTCCATTTGTGTGCACTTAACCCAACTAAAAGGCCCCCAGCGGTGCCGCCGGCACACACTCCCAAGCCCTCTTAGCCACCCAGCTCTCTTACTTCCAGCTCTCTGCTTCTCTTTTTCCTTGTTTCCTTCTATTTCTCTGTGTCTCTGAGCTTCTCTCTCTCCACCTCTCTTCCCCTGTTTGAGTTTTGCTTCTCCTTTCTCTTTTTCTCTCCCCCTCTCTCTCTCTCTCTCTCTCTCTCTCTCTCTCTCTCACTCACAGACACACACACCCCATGACATGCTAACTGGGCTCCCAGGAGAGTCTGCCTCACCCATACAGGCAGAAGTGAACAGAGATGGTGAGAAAGGATACACTTCACACCTGTCAATTAAGCTCAATTGCCTATTGTGTGAAAATAGCCCGGTGCCCAGGAACTGGAACCTGGCTGGCTCAGGCCCGGCCTCGGCTGTCCCTCCGAAGTGGGCCCGGGGAACAAATGCTCCTCGTGTTCTCCGTGGGTGAGAGCATCTCCTGGAGTGTCCCAGGAGCAGGTGTGGGCCCCTCCATAGCGTGGATGCAGGGGCCAGTTCCCAGTGAGTTCACAGGACTGTATGTACTGCAGTTGGTCAGCTATTTTTACAAAATTCCAATTACATAGCTAAAGGACAAAAATCACATAAGGAGGAAACAGGTGACATCCCGGCACTCATGTCACCAGAGTATGTCAGCGGCAAGGAAATGTCTTGAGGCTGGACTGGCCGTAATAGGAAAGAAATATGACCCAAAACAAAGGTGCCTCTATTAATATATTACTTGTGATTTAAAATGGTCTGCCAGCTGGAACAGAGCCCATCGAGAGGGAAAGCTGGATGGCACCATGAGGGAAGGTGGGAATATTTTTAAGGGTAAGCTGAGATCCAAGTCTTCACCTATCATTTGATGCACTTGACAATTATTTGAGGGCTCACAGTGTTGAAAGCGTGGTGCCAGCTTTCAGAGGATGTCCTCCAGCCTCACGGAGCTTACAGTTCAGAGGAGAATAAGGACAAGTGATCAAGAAGCAGCCACGTTGTGTGTGGAGTATCGCAGACACGGGCGTCCAGGGTATGAACATGGAAAGTAAGTGGGGGCCGGGGAGGGACCAGAGTTGAGCAGGAAAGGCCTCCCAAAGAACATGGCACAGAAGCCGAGTCCTGACACATGAGTAGAGTTACCGGCAGAGGGAAGGATGAAGGGTCCCAGGTGAAACGGACAGACAGTGCCAAGGTCAGAAGGGAGAGAAGCTGGAGGGGGGGCGGGGGAAGCCAGATGACAACGGGTCTGATGGGCCCGTTAAGGAATGTGGGTCTCATCCTCAGGTCAATGGGAAGTTATTAAAGGGTTTTAAGCGGGGTACAGTGTGACCAGAATTGCACTTCGGACGCATTGCTCTGACTCCGGTGGAAAGAGAAGAACCTTGGCAGCAGGAGACAGCTGTAGTTGAGACACTGGAGAGCGTGAAGGAATCAAGTGGCATTTAGTAGGCAAATCAATAGGGCTTGATGGCTGATTGTCTGAGAGGCTGTTAGGAGAAGGAATCAAGGAGGACCTCTCCGCCTGTGGTGTGAAGAGTGGCACCCTTTCCTACCTCCGAGAAGATGGAGGAAGAGCAGAGTGGTCAGGAGATGATGTGTCGGTGTGGCCATGCTGACGATGCTTATGAAACGTCTGGTGCTCAGACCCTACGGTGACCCACGATCCAACCTCCTGGCGTTCATGCCCTTGGGTGACCCCTTCCCCTTGACTGTGGGCAGGACCTGTGACTTCCTTCCAGCCAACAGACTATGGCAAAGGGGATGGGACATCACTGTTGTGACTACATTACGTTACATTTCAGAAGACTCTCGCTCAGCCATACCGAACTAGAGACTGTCCTATGGGCTTGACGCAACGAGCCGCCATGTTGGGAAAGCTCAGGTGCTGAGGGACAGGCTGTAGACACTGAGGCTGGGGGCCCCCATGGAAAGTAATTCTGCCAACACCTGAGTGAGCCTGGAATCAGATTCTTCCCTCAGTTAAGCCTCCAGATAAGATCACAGCCCAACCAACACTTTGATTTCAGCCTTGTAAGACCCTGAGTAAAGGACCCAGTTAAGCCATGCCTGGACTCCTGGCCCATGAAAACCACGAGAAAACAAATGTGTGTCAGTTGAAGGCACTAATCGGAAAATAACACAGGATCTAACTGGAGATAGCGAACAAGCAATTGGATGTTTGGATCTGGACCACAAGACCGAGGTTAAGCCTGGAGATACACATTTGGCAACTGTTAACGTAGAGATAGTAGCCAAAACCATGGGAGAGTGTGCAGTGACAAGGAGAAAGTCCAGGACAGAAACCTGAGGATCCACCAACACAGATGATAAATAGATGAGCAGGGGTCTCAAAGGGTTCTGAGAAAGGGTGCCCAGCACGGCAGGAGAAAAACTAAGAATACGGCCGTATGAATCACAGCTAACATTTATTAAGAAATTACCACGTGCCCGGTACTGTTCTAAGTGGATAGCAAGTATTAATCCATTTAATTCTTACAACCCTCTATGAGGCATTATCACGTTAGTACCCTTATATTACAGATGAGGCAACTGAGGTCCAGACAGAAGAAGGAGCTTGCCCAAGGTCACACTGCAGAACAAGGGTTCTAACTCCGGTGGCTGCCCCCAGAGACCATGTTCTCTGTCCACCCTCTTACGCCAAACTGACTCTTCCTGTTCTGAGGAACAGAAACTGAACGCAAACTGACTTAACCATGGGATTTACCAGTTCACCGTAACTAAAAAGATGAGGGGTAGAACTTGGGACATATTTCAGGCACACCTGAGGGGACAGAGGCAATGTCATCACTTCTCTCTCTCTCTCTCTCTCTCTCTCTCTCTCTCTCTCTCTCTCTCCAAAGTCCTCCTCTCTCTCTCTCTCTCTCTCTCTCTCTCTCTCTCTCTCTCTCTCTCTCTCTCCCTCCTCCCTTCCACCCCTTCCTTTCTCTCTCTGTCTCTCAGCGCAGCTTCCCTTGTGTTGGCTTTATTCTCAGACACACTCTATTGACTCCATGGCAAAGAGAGCTCCAGGCAGATCCTGGCTGATGTTAATCTCCACAGAAGAGTTTTTCTGCCGTCACTTGCCAACCCTGAACCAATTACAGGGTCCAGGGCGATGAGTTCCCCCTCCAAATTTAGAACCAATTGAGAGATGAATACAAGAGCCAGAAAAATAGAATCCACATGTCAGATTTAAAGCTGGGGAGTTGGGGGGACAGCGGCATGGGGAGGATAGAGACATGACTTAGGTGTTTGGCAAAAATGGGCTTTTCTAATATTGCACCTAAGAAAAACGTTACCACCAGGCATAGGCAAAACTGGACCAGTGGGAGATGTCTCAGCAGGGGCAGAGCCTGGGACCACAGCCTGTGCAGCCAGGCCTGCCACATGCACCATCGTGCACCTTCTCTCGGGCACAGGAGAGAAGGGAGCTGAATCTCGCAGGCCCTCTCCCAAACTCACCTGTCAGATAATTCACCTCTCCACCCACCTGCCCATCTCTCCATCCAGCAGGGAATAATGGAAAAGGGAAAAAAAATTCAAGCACAGACCTATCAGAATGGCTAAAATTTAGAAACCTGACAAAACCAAGTGCTGACGAGGACATAGAGCAACTGGAAGAATCATCCATTACTGATGAGAGTGCAGAATAGTACAGCCACGTTGGAAGACAGTTTCTTATGCAGCTAAATGAACTTCTACCATATGACCCAGCAATCCCACTCCCAAATATTTAGCCAAGAGAAAGGAAAATGTACGTCCACAAGAAGATCTGTACATGAATGTTTATAGAAGTTTTATTCATAGTCACCAGCAACTTGAGACCATCCAAATGTCCCATCAACTGGTGAATGATTGCACAAACTCTAGTATCTGCACAATGGATACTATTCCGCAATTAAAAAGACCACGCCGCTGATAACACACAACAAGGGGGAAAAATCTCAAAGGCATTGAACTAAGTGAAAGAAGCTAGCAGTATTTCATCTGCGTGATATTCTGAAAATGGCAAAATTATAGGAACAAAAATAAGATCACTTGTTGCCAGGTGCAGGGGGTGAAGGGAGGGATTAAATACAAAGGGGGATAAGGGAACTTTCTGGGGTGATGGAAGTATTCAATACCTTGTTAATGATAGTGATTACATGACTATATACGTTTTTGTTTTTTTTAATTTCTCGAACCGTGTGTGTAAAAAGAGTGACTACTACTGCATGTGAATTAAACTCCAACAAACCTAACCTAAAACAGAACAAGAATAAAAAACAGGGGTGTTATGCTAGTTCTCAAATTTTAACGTGTGTCAGAATCGTTTGGAGATCTTGTAAAACACAGACTGCCGCGTCCCACCCAGAGTTTCTGATTCAGTGAGTCTGGGGTGGGGAATGAGAACCTGCATTCTTAACATGTTCCCAAGGGATGCTGATACCCCTGGTCCAGGGACCACACTCCGGGAACCGCTACTTGTGAAAACCCCTCCACGTGGAAACAAGGGGCAGGAGACAAGGCTTCTCTCCTAACCAGCTGTTTGAGCAGCTCGGGGCAGGTGGTGGGGTCGCTGAGGGAGACCAGCCTTTCCATAGACAGCCCCACGGGAAGACAGGCGATCTTCCAAGAGGAAAAGAGGGGGTTCTTTTTCCAAAGGTGGAGGATCAGAAGGTGAGTAGCCCCAAAACAAAGTCTTCTTTGGAGATGTACCAGAGAAGCCAAAGGAAGCATTTCTACAAAAAAGGAGTGGGAAGCGCTGTCAGATGCTCAGATGGGTCAAGGAGGGAAGGACTAAGGGGATCTTGCCAGATTTAGCAGCACGGAGGCCACTGTGACCTTGGACAGACCTCCTGTAAACGGGTGCTGGTGGTGGAGCCGGAATGCAGAGGGACGGTGAGGCCAGGTGGGGCAATCGCTGCAGGAACTGACACAACCATGCAGTGAGTGGGGAGCCATAGGGACCTGTGGCGCGTGTCATACACCTTCCTTGGGGCTGAGGCTGCAGGGGCAGAGCCACCGGCATCCACAGGCTCAGGAAAACTGGCCCATAGCGGGGGGGGGGGTGGGGAGGGGAGGGGAGGGAGCAAGGAGCCAGGGCATCACACTGCTTTCTTCCCACGGGAGATACTTAGGTGAGGAAAGGAGTCCGTGAATGACAAGAGGCTGAAGGTAAAGGTGGAAGAGAATGGTCATGGAGTGAAGTCCTTAAGGAGGCAGGCCAGGGAGGGACCCCGAGCGCACAGAGGACAAGTGGCTGCGGAGAAGCACGAGCAGACGGGCACCAGCGAGGAAGACGGTGCAGATATAGGGATGTTTGTGAGTTCAGTGGAGGGAAACTGCGCGTCTTCCCACCTGATGGCTTCGATTTGCTCTGAGGAGGAGACGTCAGTCAAGGGAGGCCCTAAAGCACTGGGCTGAGCATTCAGTCTCCAAAGTCAGAGTTCAAACCTGCTGCAAAACACTGGGCGGAGGACTCCAGGGCCTGACCAACATCTATAAGACGGGGATAGTGATGGGACCTTCCGCAAGGTAAAGGTGCCTAGAACTGGGCCCGAAAGGTAGCAAATGCTCAGCGAGCGTTTGCTTCGTGTGAGTGAGGGTCTTGAGGAATGACGGAGAGACTTAACCGTAGAACTGCTAAGAGGTCACAGCTATTAAAGTTTAGCTTCCACCCAAGAAGTGAAACCCTGGTGAACCCAGTGGGCTGCGCGTCCAGGCGATCCGCAGAACGTCATCCGCGACCCTGCTCAACCTCTAACAGACGCTCCACCTTGTTTGTAAAACTCTGAGAGCCAGTGTGCACACGGGAGAGCGATTCAGAAGTCCTGGGTTCTGCTGCGGCCTCAGCCACGCCCAGCTGTGGGAACGTGAGTGTTTCGGAGGCGAGGCCACTGTTAAGGAAGGTCATCTCTGAAGTTCCATCAAGACCCAACAAGTTGGTGTTTCAGAGGCTCAGAAGTGAGTCACTCGCCTACAGCTGGCACCTTCAGATGGACCCACTGTGTAAGAAACCCAGGGGCAGGCGGGGGAAGGGAGCTGGACCCGGTTAACCTGTGGGGTCCAAGGCGACTCTTCTTTCCACTCAGACCACCGGCCACTAGCCGCGGCCACAGGTCAAGGACACTGCTTCCATCTCATACAGCAGAAAAAGGGAGAGCATTTTCCCCCCAAAGCATTCCTTCTCCCACTCTGTGTGCCAGAGCCGAGCCTGCGTTTCCAACGACGTCGTTTCTCCTTGAATTCCTTGAGCACGACCCAGGTGTGAGTCCCAGATTAATCACAGGAAAAGCAGAACTACTCCAGCCCCTTCGTTCCTTTTCCAAAAGGTGAGGTTTTTCTGAGCTTCTGGTTTGTGTTTTTTCTTCCTTTTTTCCTTTATGACCTTTTACTTAGGGACTCACCAAAAGGCAGTTAACCACATTTCATCAGTCCTATGATGCACATTTCCCTCACATTCAACATCTGGGAAATGGAGACGCATTTTACAGTCCACGGCACCTTGGCTTTGTGTAGTAGTTAAATTGCCCATCTGACAATCCGTGTCTTTGTTTGGATGAACTATGGAAATTGTTCTTCATTGAGTGCCTCAGCGCTGGGACTTTACGTAAACGTTGTCCACGGGTCTAACCACAGCCCTGAACGCTCGATGTGATGCCCCATATTATGAGGGAACTCGAGGAGTAGCCAGATTCAGTGACCTGCTTGAGGTCACCCGGTGCATAAATAGCAGAGTGGGATGATGCCAAGTCACCCTGCTTCCTGGAATATTCGAGCTGGATCAGAATCGTCAACCAACCACAGCCATGAACACTGCAGAGGAGATGAACAAGGTTCCCAGGAGGATTTCAACTTGCACTATACTGTAATGTATGGACATATCAAGAGAGCCACGTACACAGAAATTTAGAACCAGCCATGGCAAGAAGCAACCAGAGGACTGTTATCTTCCCTGGGTCTCTCAGTCTTGTAAACACGGTCACAGTGACGATGACCTCTACCACTCATCAAGAAGCTGCCCATCACTGGGTCTATGCCAAGCATTTTACCATGCTGTCTTATTTATTTTCTCACAACAGCCACAAAAAGTAGATAGCATTTTCCTCATTAGAAACTGCTGCTTAGAGTGCTTAAGTTACTCACCCAACATTACAGACCTAGCAAGTATCAGAACTGGAATTCAACTCTGCCTGGTTGGCCCTGGGGAGCACAGAACCCCTGGGCCATTCAGCCCCATGGTCAAAGGAAGTAGACAGGATGACCTCTGAGGTCCTGTCCCTAAGAGGCAGTGGTCCTGCTTTTACAAATAAGTACACAATGGCACTATGCTTAGTGATTTGGGGTTGACGGTTCCTCAGGAAGTTAAACGTAGAATGACCATATCATCCAGCAAATCCACTGCTAAGTATATACCCAAAAGAACTGAAAGAAGGGACTCAGACGTTTGTACAGTAATGTTAACAGCATTATTCACAATAGCCAGAAAGACGGAGGCAAGCCAAATATCCACCAACGGAGAAATGCTTAAACAAAATGTGTTACATGTATATATATATATATATATTACACTTGAGAATTTCTAGTATATACGTTGAACTTAAAAATAATACTTAATGATAAAATTATTAAAGAACTAGAGACTTTGGATGTTTTAAGTATAATGTATATGTATATATATATATATATATATATATATATAAAGGAATATTTTTCAGCCTTAAAAAGGAATGTCGTTTGAATATATGCTACAACATGAATGAATCTTGGACACTCTGCTAAGTGAAATGAGCCAGACAAATACTGTATGATTCCATGTATACAAGGTACCTAGAATAGGCACGTTCACAAATCCAGAAAATAGAATCGAGATTAGCTCGGGCTGGAGGGAAGGGAGGGTGGGGAGTGACTGTTTAACAGGCACAGACCTTCTGTTTGGGATAATGGGGAAGTCCTGGTGATGCGTTGTGCAGCAGGTTGCCCGACACTGTGAACGTACTTAATGCCCCTGAACTGTGCACTTTAAAGTGGTTAAAATGGTAGGTTTTATGTGGTGTAAACTCTATCACCATTTTTTAAAATCACCAAGAAAATGTACTGGTGACTAATCATGCTACCCCAAATCCAGAAGAGGAAAACTCTTGAGACCTGTGTTCAGAGAGAAGTGACGAACCTTGTTCCCACAGTGTGTCAGGAGCAGCAGTGAGGGCGAGAGGGGAAAGGGGCACGTCTGGGAGAGGAAGACGCACAGGCAGAGGATGTGGGTTCTGCCAGGCAACGCCGGGCGCACACACACCCAGAGCATCTCAGAGCAGATGGCAGGTGCTGCCACGCCAGCAAGGAACAGCGAGGGATCTCATGTCACTGAGAAATAAACCATCCTCCTCCGGTCTCTGGGGAATCACCTTAAAAACAACACACGCCCGCCTTTTCACATATCAGACAATACTGTATCCTTCCTGGAACCTGTAAATAACATCCGTGCATCCTAATTTTCACTGCAATAAGGAAGCAGTCGACTTATGAAGTCGCTTCTCGGCCTTCAGGGGACGTTGGAGGGACCTAAAGTGTTTCCTCACATCAGATCCCCAGGGTCTGGATTACAGAGTGCTGCGCAGCCCCTGATAAATGTGCTCTGACGCGTGCTTCCTGCCAGGGGGCCGGCGGACAGCCTTTCCCAGGGGCTCCGAGAAGCTCTGTCCCCCGCAGCGAGGCTGAGGCCCCCGCTCCTGGTCTCTCTGGACGCGCGCCTGCCTCCTGTTGAAACAAGCTGCACCCCGATGGGATGCCTGCACGCTGTTCTTACAGAGAAGGGAATCAAGTCCCCCGTTGAGAGGAATCTGGAAGGACTCTAGGGCTCACCCGTCTGGGCTCCTATTTGCGTGGGTGTCGTGGGCGGAGACGAGAAGGCCGATGAGGCTCAGCCTGTCTCATCTGGGGAGCGCGGGTGCTGAGGAAGAGCCGGCACTGGTTTCAAGATTTATCAGAAACACAAACAAAGGAAAGTATTCTCTGAAAACGTAGCAAAAACCCCAACTCAGGATCAGAGGCTCATTTAATACCTCCAGTTCACTTCCGTGGGCCTGCAGAAATCTAAGAACCGCCCAGCTACCTCGGTGCAAAGTTTTACCTGCGTGCGGGCCTTTTGACCGTGCGCGCTGGGAAGTTGGCAGCGGCTCCCTCTCTGTGCCCAAGCTTCCTTGCTCCAAACAGAAGACACTGAAATAGGGGCTTTCCAAGCATGATATATGTGCCATGTCGCCACTCATTTTGCACTTATAATTTTTAATGAGAAAGGTAATATATAACAACAATAAAATTTATGAAATGGAGACAAAGTTAATTACCTCTAATCCTATTGTCCTAACAAAGGCCGCTTAGTTTTATAGTTAAGTGTTTTAAATCTTGCAGCATAACTGATTCCGGAAAACACTAAAATGTTTCAGCTGTTTTTGCAGAACAAAAAATCTTATTAGTACATGTGATTTGTTTTTTCATGGTTAGGCCCTTATACCTTCTAAACTCCAAGGCCCTGTTCTGTGTCATGATGACCCTTGTGCCCTTCACAATTCATATGCTGAAATACTAATTCCCAATACCTCAGAAAACTGAGTGTATTTGAGGAAGAGCTTTTAAAAGAGGTAATTATGGTTTTTTAATTACTTTATATTAGAGTAGAGTTGCTTTACAATATTGTGTCAGTTTCTGCTGTACAGCAAAGTGAATCAGCTATACCTATATATATATATATATCCCCTCTTTTTTGGATTTCCTTCCCATTGAGGTCACCACAGAGCACTGAGTAGAGTTCCCTGTGCTATACAGTAGGTTCTCATTAGTTATCTGTTTTATACACAGTAGTGTATATATGTCAATTCCCAAAGAGGTAATTAAGTTTCAAATGAGGTCATTAGGTTGGGATCTAATGACGGGTGACTTTATAAGAAGAGGCGATTTGGACAGACACGCACAGAGGGAAGACCGGATGAGGACACAGGGAGAAGACGGCCATCTGCAGACAAAGGAGGGAGCCCTCAGAAGGAACCAACCCTGCAGACATCTTGATGTCAAACTTCCAGCCTCCAGAACTGTGAGAAAATAAATGTCTGTTGTTTAAGCCCCTGAGACTGTGGTGATTTGTTCTAGCAGCCCTAACAAAGTGATACAATGAGATATGACTCTTTCTTGGTAAACTACTGATCACACTAAATGGTCACTGACCACAAGGTCCACGTAACAATACCCAGGAAAACACACACACACACACACACACACACACACACACACACACACACACACGAGTTTTAACAGCTACAGGTCTGTTACATTGTAACATGAGTGTGTTTTGCAACCATTTTTTTTGTTTTGATCCTGGAGCAGAACAGGGTCTTGCAAAGTAACCACATCCTCTCCCCCAGCTGCTTCTCCCTTCCTGCCAACCAGCTCCACTCACATAGGTGCTTTGAGAGTGAGCCCAGCACAAGGGGTTGGGTGGGAGATCTCCCTCTATCCTGGCCTGCCTCTCCAGTCCTTTCCGAGAAGGTCTGGTGAACAGTCTGTTCATTCTGCCAAAAGGGAGACGAGACACAGTCCCCATACGCCGCGTGCCCGCAGTGCCTGCAGACTGGCTGTGAGCGGGAAGCCTTCTCCCGGGCTCAGACCCCCGATCCAGCCTCCAGTGACTCACCAGCGGCAGGGAGAGCAGCTCCCTTGGCCTGTGCGACCGGCTTCCCAGTGGCACTACTGTTTGCTTTGGGGTGGAAAGCTTCAGCTTCTCCTGTCCAGACCTGATCGTGGCGATGGCAGCCACACAGAGACCCGCTTATGTTGTCACCAGTACCGCTATAAACAACACCACCAAAGAGAACAGAGAGGGTTGGGCTGTTTTTCTTCAGGGGAGCAGGCCGCATGGCCCTGCAATTTTGAGTCGGTATAACTGGGAACCACCAAGAGTTGAACGGGTAAACAATCCACCCTTTCCTCATTCCTGCAACATTCTAAAGAGACAGTGAAGGTCAAAAGGGACACAGTTATCTCTGCACCAAACTGCATGAGTTTCTAAAACCAGCTGCGGTCCAGCACCCGGATGCCCTCAAGGGGTAGGAAGAGTGAATAAACGTTAGACATCGAGGTGTAGAAAAGCACCTATTATGCACAGAAGAGGATGGGGCCCACACATCCCTGAGAATGTCTCGTCTATCACACGACCAGGAACGGCATCAAGAAATTGCTAGAAGGCACAGCAGCCTGAAGGAGCATCAGTACCGACGCTGCAATTACAACCCAGGTTCAGCTTTTGCCTCGACCAGACGGTTCGTCTTCTTTCTCATGGGGAACTCTCCCATGGCCACCGTCACCTCCTCTCATTAAAGATCAGCCTCTGCATTATCACTTCCTTTGCGTTGTCACCGAGGCCACGAAAGCTAAGGGAGAGAGTGACACCCGTGTGGCCCTGCCCTTGGGTGCTTCCTCCAGCCTCCCCAGGGATGTCATTTTTTGCAGGGAATTGACGGAGGGACTAGCCAGGCTTCCCACAGAGGCGCCCCTCTGGGCCAGCGCTGCCCTAAGGAAGCAGCTGTAACAGGGGAGACGGTTACCAAAGCCATAAAAGGGGCTCTAACCTTGGACTTGTTCAGAGTAGGTTTTAAGGACCGCAGTTTTAGGAGAAGACATTGACCGCACAAAGGCAAGGGCTCTGTCTCTCTGGGCAACGCGTTCCACACACATCAGCCCACCTACTCCTCACGAGTCTGTGAAATATTCATAGCCCCATTCTGCAGATGACCCGCCTTCCTTGATGCCAGCTTCTCAGTGAAGCCTTTCCTGGCCACGCTCCCTGAAATATCAACACCAGCCCCTCCTGGAACATTTCTGGTGCCTCTTCCTGCTTTGCTTTTCCACCGTAGGACTTTATCACTCTCTAACATGCTAGTTTACTTATGTCTCCTATTTAATGTCGGTCTCCCCGACTCAAATATATGATTTCTATATAATCATATATTATAAAAGCTCCATTAGGGCAGGACCATGTCTGTTCTGTTCACAGCTGTATCCGCAGCACCCAGCACAGTACTCAGCACACAGTGCAGGCTCATTCATGTCTACTGAATGAACGAATAAGGCAACTGAAGTTCCGAAGTTGAACCTAGCAATACAAGCTATTAAAAGGCAGAACCGGTACTGGATCTCAAATCTTGCCCCAGCACCAGGCCTCCCTTCCTGGGAGAACGGCTAAAACTGCTACATCAGCTGCGGCCTGGGAGATGGACGACCAGACAAAACGAGGCACAACAGGACCCAAAGGGGAGCAAGCACAAGCTGTTCGCATTTTCTTTGAGAAAGGCTAGAAAACCAAAGGCAAGTTGAAGGACCCGGGGGACAACAGAAAAGTGACAGCTGATTCCAGGCGGGCAAAAGAAGAAAAACATAGGAAGATAAGGCAAAATGAAAACAGAAACAGAGCTTGGGGTGGAGAAGCCTCCTCCATCCCTGGGCCTTTCTTTAGCAGCAGACGGAGAAAGGAAAAATTCATACAGCTTCCTGGAGAGTCCCGAGAAGAGAAGAAAGAACAACCAACATGTAAGAGAGTGAACTTTGCGAACAGCTTAAGGAAGCCCTCAGGGCTGCGATCGGGTAGGGCTGCCAGGCGTTGGGGTGAGAAAGTCGTGGTGGGGGTGGAGGCATCCTAAATTGGGGGGTTCTCTCGGAGTGGCCTAGAGGGGGTCGAGAAGCTTCACACTGGAAATGAGCCAAGTGGAACATAAGGGGGAACTCAGCACCTCTGAACAAAATCAACCTACACAGCCCGACTGTACAGGACCCACCAATGAAGGGAGGTTAAACTGGCCTTCAATGATGGGTATTTCCAGAAACTTCAGGCTAGAATCTCCCCCTGTCCAACACCAGTGATTATAAGAAGCGGCAGACATAGTGGCTTCCCTTGGGGGATGAGCCCAAGATTCTTAAACGAGGAGGCAACGGATTCAAAATATCATCGTGGGGCTTCCCTGCTGGCGCAGTGGTCGAGAGTCCGCCTGCCGATGCAGGGGACGCGGGTTCGTGCCCCGGTCCGGGAAGATCCCGCGTGCCGCGGAGCGGCTGGGCCCGTGAGCCACGGCCGCTGCGCCTGCGCGTCCGGAGCCTGTGCTCCGCAACGGGAGAGGCCGCAGCAGTGAGAGGCCCGCGTACCACAAAAAAAAAAAAAAAAAAAAAAAAATCATCGTGGGCCTGCACTGTTATGGGTACCACCTCAACCCCTGAGGTTCAGAGCTTGGTCCTGGGGGAAGGTGCCTTGTTAGGAAAACACCTAACAAGGGTAAATGATGGGCACGGGAGCACATGAGGACAGACGGGATAATGACCCGAAACTGAGAGCTGGAGACCAGGTGACACCCCAGACCAGGCCAGCTTGCTGGAAAAATCCAGCAGCGTTCCGGGAACCTGACACCTTTTGCTGGCAAGGAACTCCTGAAGGGTGGTCTCAGAACCAAGATGCAGGCATGGGTTTTACAGAGAGGGCCTGGACTAGGCCCCAGGGCGAAATGACCAGAAGGGAGACTGAACTTCCTGGAATCATGTAAAGGCTTTTCCAAGTACCTCTCAGAGTGTTTACTACTCTTGGCTGGAGTAACTACCGAATTAAGAGTCATCCATATGGGTGAAATGACATGATGTCTGGGATTTGCTTTGAAAAGTCTCCAGGGGACTTCCTTAGCGGTTCTGTGGTTAAGACTCCGCACTCCCAATGCAGGGGGCACGGGTTCGATCCCTGGTTGGGGAACTAAGATCCCGCATGCCGCATGGCACAGCCAAAAAATAAATGAAATGAAATAAAATAATAAAATAAAATAAAAGTCTCCAGCCACCTGAAAGATGGGGGAGGGAATGGAAGAAACCTGATGGGCAAAATGTTATACAGTTTACATACTGAAGCTGGGTGAGGGTTACAAGGGAGTTTACTATACCAGTGGCTCTCAGAGCGCCCTTTCGAGACCAGCAGCAGAATCACCTGGAAACTTACAAATTCTCAGGCGGCTGCAGGAGACCCCAGATCTACTAAATAAAAACCTCTGGGGGTGAGCCCAGCAGTCTGGAGTTTTCACCAAACCTCCCGAGGCTGCTGCTCCCGTGATTCTGATGCTTGCTCAAATTTGAGACCCGCTGCATTATACTATTTTCTTTCTCCCTCAGTGTCTGTGCAATTATTTCCATAATAAAGGCTTTAAAAAAAAAAAAAAACCCCAACCCCATGGGCATTTTTGTTGTTGAGTTGTTTATTTCTTACATCACTTGTCTTCAATTGCCATTTAACTATTGTTTTGATCTTTTCCTGGAGCCAGAACTAAAAGCCAGGAAGCAGATGCGACTACCCCTCTCTCCCTCCCCTCCCTCCGCAGTTTGCAAATGTAAACTTCCTGTAAGAGACGCCCAGGCTGGGTACACAGCACTCACACCTGAAGAACTGGGTCTCCAAAGGGGCCCAGGAACAGCCCTCACCCCAGCCCCCCGCAGCGGGGCGAGATGCCGGGCGAGGAGACCCCTTCCAGGGGTCACCCTACAGGAGTCCGGGGCCCAGAGAAACTGCCACCCGTTGATCCTGGGGGTCAGCCGGAGCTCCCAAGAAACGTTCCCCTGGCCTGCCTCTCAAAACTGCAGCCCCTTGATCTCCGTTCTCCCTTTAGGATGTTCTTTAGAAAGAAGACCGAGAAGGGAGTGGCGGAAGCCGGGGCCGGGTCACGGGGCCGCCCCCTCCAGCATCGTCCTCTCCCTCCTGTTTCTGCTGTTGGGAGCACGGGCGAGGCTGGGGAGGCCTGAGTGGCCGCGGGAGGGAAAGGGTTAACAGGCCGGGGCCACCTTCCCCTCCTGGCCAGCCGGCCCCCCCTCCCCACGACGACGTGCTGTAAAACAATCCCAGGGTTTCCTCTTTAAGCTGTTAGCCTCAGGGGCCATTATGGGAAAGAAAGGTAGCCGGGCTCTTTTATCTGCAAGAATCCATTAAGCTTGGCCTCGGTGCCTCGGTGCTGCCTCGGGCCGCTGTTTACGGGCAGCTTCACTAGGGCACCCTAGGGGGACCTCTCCCCAGCCGGGACGCAGGCGCACCTGTACCCCATCTCACCGCCACCACCCTTCCCCCGCCAGGAACTGGAACTCGGGAGGGGGGGGAGTGGAGAGCAAGAAGCCCCCAAACCAAACCAGAGTCCCGAGCAGTGAGGCTCCCGGTTCACACCTTCCTGCACGCGGGGGGAGGGGCACACGTGCGACGGCGAGATGGGAACTGAGCCCCTCGCGGTCTTCGACTCTCCACGCAAGTCTGCGCGCCGCCCCTCGGGTGCTGAACGCGGGCGGGAAGGCGGGCGCGGCAAGATGCGCACGTGTGCCCGTCTGTCCGCGTGTCGGTCGGTCGCCGCGAGCCGCGGAGCGTGTGCGCCCGGCCCCATCCCGGGCACTCAGACGGCCACCTCTCCCCCCCTACACCCGCGCCACCGCCCGCGGTGGAAGGTGGCGCTTCGGGCTGCAAAAGTGTTTCCACTGCGGGCCTAGCAGTCAGCCCTTTACCTCTCTTAAGGAAGCTGTGGCGCAAAACGCCGGCTGGAGAGCCCTGGAGAGGACACTAGAGGTTTCCGGTGTCTCATCAGAGCGCAGTCTAACACCAATTAATTATATCTTCCCCCGAGAATCATTTGCCCAAATGCCCACTTTGTGCCGGCCTCCCAATCAAAACGAGGGAAGAAACTCCGACAGGCCCGAGGCATAGGACCAGAGAAAGTTGGCTTTGAATTCTGGTCTTGGGGGCAGAGGCAGGGGGAGAAGGGGGGGGGGGGG
>NW_006799066.1:1101636-1111951 GCF_000442215.2 Lipotes vexillifer | reverse complement strand
GGGACCACGGCCCTGGGAAGGTCCAGTGTGATACTTTCTTGGAGCTTCGGGAGCGAGGGATATTCCCTTTTTCAAATTGCCAACAATGCAGATTGTTAAGAGGAGCAAAGGTGGCAGGGAAAGCAACAAAACAAAACAAAACTCTCTCTTTCAATTCTCTGTTGTGTCCAGCTAGAGACAGAATATCAAGTCTGTGCGTCTCCTGCTTGAAATCTCTGTGCAGTGGTGACCTTCTCTGGATCTTCTCCTGCTCTTTCCCCATGAATATAAATATTTTCTCCACTTGCCATATGTTACCCACGCACTTCCACAGACCCCACTGCCACTGCCCCGCTGGGCTCCTTGCAAAAAGAGTCTGCCTGCCGCTCAACCGGGAGGGCAGGGGGAGGAGGGGGCAGTGTTGTTCAAGGGACAATGTCACTTTCCTCTTCGTCAAGATTCTTTGTCAATTGCTGGGGAAATAATTGACCTCAAGCTACTTCAGTCACAACCAATAGAAAAATGGAACGGTGACGTGTCCAGCTGTTAAGGGGAGGCACGCATGCAGGCTGGGAAACAAAGGTGGCTGGGAACAGAGCTGACGAGAAAAATATGTAATGCTTCATGTTGGAATACCCGGGAAACAGTGGAATTTCACTTAAAAAAAAAAAAAAAAACCCTAGTATTCTGTTCATTTGCCACATCTTCTAGTTTGTGGTCCTTAATTTATGCCTTTGGATAGCTTAAAAGGAGAATCCCAACCCAGAACAGCCCCTTAATACAGCTGCCATCTTTTCAGGTCTCTGACCCTTTCCTTAACTTGCACAATGGTACTTTTCTCCAACACCCTCCACTCCATCAACAGCCAGAATGACACAGTTCTGCCGGATTCAGGGCCCCAGGGAATGATTTGAGGGTTCAGTGAGTATTGTTTGGGGGTTTTTGTTTGCAGGCAGTGGGAGGAAGAGGCAAGAGAATAATACCAGGCAGGGGACACCAGGAGAAGTGAGAAGAGCCCCCAGAGAGGCCACCAAGAAGAAATTCACAACTTGCCTTTGCTTCGTTCCCTGGGCCAGATGATGGTTAAGAGCAGTTTGTTAAAACAAATCTCCTATTTCAAACCACAAGATGTCCCATCTACGAAGCCAATCCTGTTCCAGGTTGGACCAATCGGGAACAAATCAGTAAGGACATTTGATGCCAGCGATGCGCTAACAAGCAAGCACGATATCAAACAGCAGCTCAACTAGGCCTCCGACACAAGCTCTGAGCCCAAACTGTGTGGCTGGCTTGCAAAGAGGAGAAAAGAAACCTCTGGAGGAAAAAAATTCAGATGCTACAAAAGCAGCCCAAGAGCTTCGGTGGTTGAAATTTTCTCCTCTCCTGTGTGACTAAACCCACATGGCAGACGTGTGAGCGTTGATGAAAAGCCATCACACAGAAGAACTAAGATCCCTGCCCTCTCCAGGCTTACAACTGAAACACAAAGGGTGGGTGTCATATCAACACGGCACAAACTCCTGTCACCAGGGGGGAAGAGGCCACCAGAGCCCACGTGTGAATTTCTCGACAGTCTGCTTCTTCTCCTTGGAGTTGCAGGGAGTGCGGGTATGTGTACAAGTCATCTTCAAAAGAAAGCACATGCGGTGCACAGAAAGCGCATCATGGCAGAGGTAAGGCTGGTAAAACTCCATGCAGACGTTCAGTGACATATACTCAGTGTCACGGTAGAACATTCCCCAATTGCATGATGCGGTATTCTCAAATGGAATTTTTGAAATTTGTGTGTCTGCTCTCAGATGACCTCAGGTAAACAGGTTGATGGGCATATTTTCAAATTTCTCCAGCCAGTTACTACACTTTACTTTTCTCAGAATTACTGACTCTGATAGCCAGTGGGGTGGTATGAAAGAAGAGCCTGCTGAAGGGATTCTCTGGTTTCCGTCACTGTTTGAAGCTGCCGACTCTGCCACTTCATTTGAAACTAGAGAGATTTTTTTCACGTACCATCCTTGAAAAGAGACGGATCTGGACTGGTTTTATTCTAGCTGGATCTGGAACTCTCATTCTAGAATCCAACAACTGTCCAACATGAAATATTCTACTTGTGCCTATTAAGGGTTACCCCCTGCCAAGTTCATCTAATGGTTCAAAAAAGAATCCTTTAGGTTGGCTGCCTAGTAATGGATTCGCATTGAACTTTCCGTGGTTCTCTTTCAATCTCCCTGGTGACCCTGCCATTCATTTTCAAGGTGGGAAACCAAGAGTGGGGTGAAATTTGTGGCCACAGTAGTTAGTAAGGCTAATTGACTCTCGTGAGGATGAAACCTCTGGCTTGGCCTCATTAGCCCTGCTTTAAATCTAACATCTCAGAGTACAGTTGAATGGACATAGCTCTTGCCTGGAGTATATTTGTAACTTGGTAGAAATAAATATGGTTCTAACTAAACACTGCCCCATCTGCGAGCTGTTCTGGACCAAACAGAAGAAATCTGTCAACCACTGCGCCACCAGGGAAGCCCACAACTCCTTTTTAATGGAATAAAATAGACGATCATTCTATAAATATTTGTTCATACTCATGCAGAGGAATCACTACAAAAAAGTGATGTAAGTACTATTCCTGTTTTCTGGGAAAAAAAGGTGATTTGAACAAGCATAAAGGCGGGAAGGACAGCCACTGAGTGCTTTCCTCCCGCTGCCAACTGTCCACAGTGTCACCTCATTTCATTCCCTCTCTTGGGAGGCACAAGGGGTGGCTGATTTTACAGAGCAGGAACTGAGGCTGTAGGAGGATACACGCCGCCCAAGATCGTGCTGGGATACGAGGCATTCAGACTCAGTCTGTTTGGCCAGGCTCTTTCCTTCTGCTGCACAGGACACAGAGGACACGCAGGATCAACATTCGATAGCTTAGACAAGTAAATAAATAACGTACCAACGTCTCTCCAACCTAAAAGTCCCCTACCTAACAGGACAGCTGGCCTGTCCACTCCCCTCACACAAAATCCCCCCTACACGTACACATATACACACACAGACACAGACACACGCACACACACACATGCATATACACACAGAGAGACACCCATACACACAAACACACAGGCACACACGCATACACACATGCCCATACATACACACAGAGACACATACATATACACGCATACATGTACACAGAGACATATATACACACATGCATATACACACAGACATAGGCATACACACATGCACTCATACACACACACACACACACACACACACACACACACACACGCACATTGCTGTCACTGCCTGCACCAAGGACGATCACCTTGCCATTAACTTCTTAGTGCCAATCAGATCCTCTCTTCTCAAGAATCTGAATAAAAGAGATGTATAAATTACGGCCAAGTGTAACGATAATAAGCTTTTCAGCTCAGATGCTGGCCTGTGAGGCAAGAGCAGGCGGCAGCTCCACGGAGAGCACAGATGTGGAGGACGGAGGCCTCTCAGATGAGTGGAGAAGGCTGGCCCGCCAGTGGGAAGCGAGGCAGAAACGAAGGCACCAGTGGCCACGCCGCCCTGTGCTGCCCAGCAGAGCTATGCCCATCCTCACAGCTGTCACGTGAGCAACGCGCCCCAGGAAGCTCGTCGTATGCTAACAGTTCCACGTTTTATTTGAGCTAGCTTGACTAAATTTCTTTCCTTACAACCAAAAGGTCTCAGACCACAACAGAAATAAACACACAAATTATCCAAATGATTGTCTCAATTTGCCAACGATGACCAGTGTCCCCAATCTCAGGTCCCTGTGGATGTCTCTCAGGAAGCTCAAACCCAGCATGCACACAAGCAAACACATCCACTTCCCGCCTGCACTTCCCCATGTGTTCCCAGACCCTCCCAGTTGTTCAAGTAGAAACCTAGGCGTTGGCTCCACCTTCCCCTCTCCTTCGCCTCCCGCCTCCCGTATTCACCCTACTACCAGTCCTCTCGAATATCGTTCAGATCCACCCATTTCTCTGCCCCTCCACTGCCCTCCCTGCCCTAGTCCAGGCTCCATCGCCTGCTGGTATCTGCAGCAACCTCCTATACCCATACGTCTAATGCTGAAGCCTGATTGTTGCGCGCGGGCACGTGCACGCACGCGCACACGCGCGCGCGCGCGCGCACACACACACACACACACACACACACACGAGCATTTAAAACACTCTCGTGGCTTTCCTTTCCCTTGTAGGGTAAAATCAAAACTCCCGAGCTCAGCCTACGATGCCCTAGCCGTGCACCCTCTCCTGTCCTGCCTCTCGGCATCCCGCCCACGCTCTGTCCGGGCTGAACCTCTTTCAGTTCCTCAAAAACGCTGTGCTTCTCTGCCCGAGGGACTTTCGTGCACCCCGTTCCCCTTTGCACAGAACTCTTCCTCTACCTGGCTGACTCCGACTCTCCTGTGGCGTCTCAGCTTAGACTCCGCGTCCTCCACAAAGCCTCATTTGACTCTAAACTCAAGGCGAAGGAACCCCAATATGTGGTCCTGAGACCTTCTGACCACTCTGACCACTTACCAACCTTCTTGGTCGTTCCTCATTTGTATTATCTGTCTCCCCTGCTTGACTATAAGCTCCATGCAGGTGTATCCCCAATGCTGAACCCGCAGTGCATGCTTAGGAAGGACTGGAGGAATGAATGGATTAGGTTCATAACAACATATTGTTAGGTATTTTAGTGAACCAGCCCTTCTACTCATTTTTGTTATAGCTTACACCTTTTAAGGATCTGATACAAGTCTTGAAAGGGAACGTGCAAGATGAGGCCAGAGAAGAACATTAATAATAATATTACTGTTACGAGTACTAACGCACCTGAAATTTCTCCTCCCTTTCTGCACTAGGCCGTAGATTATAGTCTCATTCCTCTGATTACACCTTGACTCTCTTTGCCCTTAAGGTTGAGTCCTTACTCAGGACCCTCTTGGATCGTCATGCAAATCAACCTCACAGCCCTTTCCAGAAGTCTCTCCTCCTAGCATCAAACTTACGGTGGACACGAACCAAAACGTCTCCACTACACGTGTGCAGGAGCATATCATTTGGATGAGGAAACTGAGTCCTCGCACAAAGACGGCTGATGTAACAGATCAGACTGTTCTTTCTCTCCCACAGGCTGCCTTGGGGACCAGTCTATGGAAGGATAGATCAGACAGGAGAGCTCGGAGGCTGGAGGCAGGGAGGTAGCGACCAAAACATCACGGACACGAAGGGCTCAGGAGCTAGATATGTGTGGTGGTCTTGGAAAGGAAATAAGAGAGATTATCAGGCGGAGTCACTGTGGATGAAGATGCCTCAGACCCAGAGCCTCAGAGAAGCAGACAGCAGCCGGGAGGAAGGGTGTTCAGGAGAAGGTGGAACCAGCATGGTTCCGAGGGTGGAGTCATACATTCCGAGGCTGGGAGAGGATTTCTGTTGGAGAGGGAAGGTGATCACTTGGGTTTTAGGCAGACTGGGTCTGTGATGCCACAAGCAGTCCAAGTGGAACTTGGAGTCACACGAAGTCATGTGCAGAGAGCACTGGGGATGCCAATTCGGAGGTGACCAGTGTAGAGTCGGTAGCTGCAGGATGGATGCGGGAGATTCAACAGTGTGAGACAAATACAGCGCCAGCAGGTACTCCCCAGGTGACATCAAGACGACCAGGGGAGACTGGGAGAAGGACTTCAAGGAGCCAGAGCAGGCCGAGATCAGAGGCATCCCAAATGTAGTGCGAGGTGACAAAGCCAAGGGAGGAGAGACTTTAAGGAGCTGGTCTGCATATCTGAGCCCTGGCCACGGGCTAGGCAGGTTCCAAGGAGGTCTTCACCGATGGGCTTGTTTAATTCTTGCAGCAGCTCTCTGGGAGGGGTGCAATCATTATCCTCGTTTTACACGTGAGCTGAGACGTCGAGCAATCACACAACTCATCAAGGTCAGGAGGACAGAGAAAGGCAGAGGTAAGATTCAAACCCATCGTCATGGAACCCAGAGCTGGACCTTGAAAGAGGAAGGGAAATATGGAACAGAGGGCATGCCAGTGTTCTGTGATGCTAAGTCACTTGACAGAACAAAACAGAAGTCTCTATTCTGCATGGGCATTGAAGCTGAAAGAGACAGAAGTCTAGACACTCTCCTGATTAAGTGAGGCTAGGACAGGGAGGGAATCAGAGAGGTTTGAGAAAGGGCCACAGCCCTGAGACCGTGGCCGGCCGTCTGCTGGGCTGGCTGCTGCCTCTGCCTGGAGGCTTCCCTGGAGCCTCCTTCTCTCCCCCTCCCCTACCGGAAATGCAGCCCCAGGGTTGCCACGAGGGGTGCTTTCCAATGGCCACGGAGCCAGGGAGGGCAGAGACGGGGGAACAGCTCATCCACTTGCCAGAGCCCCGGTGGCGAAAGGCCCTACAACCCAACCCAGGAGCGAGGTGGAGGCCCTGAGAGGGACTTGCCTGAGGCCAGCAGCTGGGGGTGAGGGAGGGAGGTGACCATAGAAAAAGAAACAGTCAGTTGTAGGAGGGTCCGAGTTTGCTTACAAGTGAACTGAGAGCCCTGGGGGTCAGGCAGAGGGGCTGCCCCGCCTGGCTCCTCAGCTGGGCGCTTCCTGCCGCCTCGCTTAACATTCTTCTCTCTCTCCCTCTCCTCCACACTCCACCCGAGAACTGGAAAAGCCTTGCCCGCCCCCCGAAAGTCTAAACTTAGGAATGAGCAAAGCAGGAAAGTAACGAGACAGGCCCTTCTTCCAGGGAACTCAGAAGTGACTTGATGCTTTCAGGGAAGAAAAGAACCAAATCTGCCCTCGGCTGCTGGGACGGACCTGTGAGTGAGGAGGGGCGCCCCAGGCCTCTGGAAGAAGTGGGAAGCAGACCTGGGGCGCTGGATGGCAGGCGCCTGAGACAGGAGGCCCACACCCAGGTCTGAGGGGGCTGCTCCCGGGGGGCACGAGTCTCTCCCGAGGGGAAACACTGGTCCTGGTACACGGGTCCCGGGTCTCTCCCCTCAGAACTGCGTAACCCAAGCCCGTCCCCACCAGCTGGCCGACTCCTCAAGATGTACCCTCTACACCTCCCCCTCCCCCCACTGCAGACAGTGGATTTTTGCTCTGCAATAGCTGTGTCTTCTGCTTTCAATCAATACGGCCGGCTTTCAAGGCAAAGCAAAGGAGATTCGCAGGTAAAGAGGCATCGTCTGAGCTCAGCAGGCCCGCTGGTTTGCGTGTGGAAGTGACTCAGGGCAGACGCCGGTTACAGGCAGGCTGCAGGTCAGGACAGCGCCCCCTGGAGTTGTGCACGCGGCAAGCGAAGGAAGCCTGGGCCTCCGCGCCCCCCACCCCCTGCTTCTCCCCAGCCCCGTGACCTGCGCCTTCCCTGTCTCTGCGACTGAAGCAGCTCCTCCCAGACTTCCCGCATCTCTCTGCCTGGACTGTTTCTCCCAAGTGGCACCATGGCTGCCTCCCTTTTGTTTCTTGATCTCAGCTCAAATATCAGCTCCTCAGAGAGGCCGTCTCTCTGTCCGGTGGTATTATTTTCAAAGCTCTCATCCCTATCCAAAAGTCATTTAAAAATTTACCCGTTAGCTCTCGCTCCCCCATAGGATGTAAGTTCCGTGAGAGCACGGCCTCGGCCTGCCTTGCCCTTCCGTATCCTCGGCACCTAGGAAAGCACCTGGCTGGGATCAAGGCTGCTCAGTAAAAGGATATCAAACTGAATTCATTTAACTGAAGTTTCCACCCACAACACCGTGGCCAAATGTTACAAATGATTTGTTTCTAAGCAATTACAATTTAGCTGCAAATAATTATTTTTGCCCACATCCCTCAAAAGGATGGTCCATCTCCTCCCTCCTCCTTTGCCTCTTTCATCTCATCAGATACTACATTCGGATCGGGAACATCTGTAAGCTCCCCTTGGTTAAAGGGAACCTATGACTTTAAAAAGACAGTCATCACTGAAGTTGGTATGAAACACGCTGTAAAAAGAAAATCTCCCAAGGAGATTAAAGGGCATCAGGAGTAGGGCGGCGCCTTTTTATGAAGAGTTCCTAGGTGGTGCCGGGCCAGCTGCTCCACCCCGGTAAAACAGGGCAGCAGGGAAACCTGCCTGTGGCCTGGTTTAACCCTTCCCTGGCCCTCAGATCACTAAGATTCTGGGGAAGATCAAAAGAATTCGAGCACTACTCGCTGACTGGAAGAAAAGAGCAAACGGAAAAAAAAAAGAAGACTGATTCCAACGTTGCTCCCCAGCCCCAAGCTTTCTTCTCCCAAAGAGCCTTCTGTTCAGAGAAATTAAAGGACTCTGATAGCAGATCACAAATTCAGGACAGAAAAGCTTCACTATGCAGCCAGAGACTGTATTGTGGGTAACCAGACATCGGACACTGTTTTTTGCTTATGAACTTTTGGAGACCATTTGAATAAAAGACTGTTTGTTCCTGGACACTCACCAAGCCTTTAGGAGGAGGGGGAATTTTTGTTTTGCATTTTCCCTTTGTTAAAAAAGAAAGAGAGAGAGAGAGAGAGAGAGGAGAGACAGAGACAGAGAGACACTTGCTCTATTTACTTTTCAGATGGAAGAACCTAGACTAATTTGTTTACTGTTGTCGGGGATTTGTGTTTACAAGTTCCTATGCCGTTGCGGTAAAAAGAAATGCTGTTTTTAAAAAGCAAAACCCCACACAAGCCTCCATATGCAGGGCTTTTCTTCCTCTTCCTGTCTCCCCACCTTCATCTGACAGGTGGTCAGGAACCTATAAGGCAAGTCAGCACTCAGGAGCTAACTCAGAGGCACTTTTCTCTCCCTGCCTCCCTTCACAGAAGGCCATACCTGACCTGGAAAGCACTCTCTCGTCAAAGTTCAGTGAAATTCTACTTGCCCTAAAAGTCACACCCCAGATCTGCTGCTTTTCAGAAAACCCAACTCCTGGCCTGTAGGAGGAACCTACACCCTAGGTTTCAATTCCCCATCCCTTGCAGTCTTCATCCTTGTATCCGTGGACCGTTTCTGCAATCAAGCTAGCAAGATGTGGACTGATGTCCTTTTAAAAGAGGGTGTGCCGTAACTGGGTCACTCACTGTGTGTGACTAATCGTGGTTGCCTGGAACCACAGTGACTGTGGCTTCAACCTGACTTGGTTGTTTGTAAACCGCAAAATGACCCAGCCATCTGCAGGCTCTGGAGCTTACAGCTCTTCCTAGGCCCGTTCCTTCCTCAGCCGCGGAAGGGATGGGAGCAGCCCTGGGCTTGGGGTCTCTGGGCATGTGCAGCAATACAGGCGGGTGGATCTGACCTGCTCAGACTTCCTCTCTCTCAAATCTTGGCAGGCTCCAGCCTCAGCAAAAGCATTGGCAACAGCTGCTCTCTGGTCCCAAGTCCACTTAGCCACACTGAGTCCAAATGAGAAAAAGAAGGGGCCCAGAATAAATTTCTTTTCAAGAAGAAAAAAAGAAAGAAAAAAGACTTCTCCCAACTTAGTTTGGGGTCCTTTGTTGTCCCTATCTTTTACTCATTTGTTGCACTTAAAATGGGATAAAATCCATACATCTTTCCCCAGTCACTACAGCAATTTAAGGAATTTTCAGGACAGAAGCATCCTTTGCCAAAGGGTCCCCCAATGTATCCTAAGTTAGGAGCACCTGAGGTTGCTTTGCTGTAATGCTGGGCCCCGGCAGGGTCAGGGATCAGTCTGGTCCGGGTGCAGGGAGGGAGCAATTAACCCCTTCCCTTCCTGCCACCCCACATCATTTTTTGCAGGCCTGCAGTGCTAAAAAAACAAAAAACAAAAAAACCCAAACAACTCAGGGCGAAAAGGTATAGTTATAAATGAGGAAAATGACTGGTGGTAGGGGAGGGGAAGGATCTGTTCTCACTGCCTCTCAGCACAAACGCCTCACCCCACCTCTCTGGAAATAAGGTTTTTTCCTACATAGTTGGGGTAAAAGTAGTCGAAGGTCCGCGGTGGACTCAGCCGTCTCCTTCAGCCCCGCCCCCTTACCTGCGTTCCTCTCATTCCCTCTGAGCAATCCCTCAGGGAGACACTCACTCTTTGCTTTCTTATCACATTTAGTCTGTAAGGTGACTACTGTCTTGGGGAGGGAGGGGGGAGGCATTTTCTCGGAAAGGACGGACGGAAGCAACAAATGGGAAAGAAAACAGGCAACGCTTGTGAAACCCCAAACCGGACTGGTAAGAGCAAACATCATAAATTATGGATCCCTCGAGCCGCCTCCGGCCTGTCACCGCGCGGTCCGTCTCCAGGGACCCGCCGGGCGCGGGCGACACCGTGGTCCGAGCGCGCGGGTCGCCGGGGCCTGCGATGCCCCGCGGGGCCCTGGGGGG
>NW_006799066.1:1079659-1101395 GCF_000442215.2 Lipotes vexillifer | reverse complement strand
CCCCGGCCCCTGGGCCCGCGCCGCGCCCAGCGCCCCGCCGCCAGGCCGCGTGCGCCCCTGCTCGCCCTTCGTCCTTCCTGCGGGGCAGCTGTGCCATGACCCCGGCAGCCTCCGCGCTGGCAGGATTAAAGGAGCCTCCGCCCTGCGTAGGAACTGCAAGCCGGGTCCCCCAACCCTCACCAACCCCACCTATTGTTTTGTTTTTGTTTTTTGGCAGCATTTCAACCACTCTTCATAAGGTGGGCAAGCCCACCCCCCGGTTCACATTTAAATTTGTTTGTGTGCCAAATCGGCCTGCTGTTACAGCCTTTCAGCACTGCAACCCGCACCGCAGACACAGTGAATGAGGAGATTAAAGTCACCGAAAAACGACTCATCCTGCACATGTTGCCTGCGGAAGGCTGCTCTATTGACGAATGTGTAAAGGGGCTGTGTGTGTGTGTGTGTGTGTGTGTGTGTGTGTGTGAGAGAGAGAGAGAGAGAGAGAGAGAAGGAGGGAGGGAGGGAGAGAGAGAGAAGACTCACATTTGTTCTTCGGTACTTTGTCTTCAGTATGCTTTTTTTTTTTTGATGATGATGATGCAAGGTCAACTATGAGACTCAAAAATAAGCAACCTTCTCTAGCAAGCCCCTCCTCCCAGAAATGAATGGCAGAGTGGGGGTTCTCCTGGGGCAGGGAAAAGGGAACTCCAAATCAAGCTGAGTCGGGTGTGAGTTAGGCCCTGGAGAAAACTGTGCGGAGAGGAAATGTGGGGGACGGCTTCCTGGATTTCTGCTGCAGGAAGAAACCACCACTGGGAGGGAGAGCAGCGAGGGGAAGGGCGAAAGAGGGGAAGGGGGAGGGGAGAGGGCTGGGAGGAGGGACCGGGCCTCCTTAAGGCCGCGCGAGGAGGGCGGCGTGGACGGGGGAAGGTCGGGCTGCCTTTGTTTGGCTCGGGCCGGCAGGGGCTGGGCCCCGGGGAACCCGCCTGAGAGCACCCAGGCGGTCAGCTGCCCGGCGAGGTACCAGCTGGCACCTGTGCCTGAGAATGCCGCGTGCATTAGCAGCATCATTATTGAGCACTAGAGCACTGCAAAGATAATTATTAACAGTTAGAAAAAAGGAGGACGGGGGACTTGAAACCCCAGACCCCTTCCTTGGCTTATGAAACTCCCAGTTTACACGTGTAATTTCCAGCAGGGTTTGGAGGCCACCACCTCTCGCAAAGCTGCCAGTCTGTGACTCTAGATTCGACAGCTGGAACCAGCTCCCCGGGGACTTCTTTCCAGCTCTCCTCCCAGCTCAAAGGTCAAATTAGGGTCAGAGATAAAATGTCAGAGGTCATCACTCTAAAGTTTTAATTTTCTGATGCCCAAAGCAGTTCCACCTGGAATACCAGAACTATCCTTTTTTATCTGGAATTAAATAGGTCAGATATGGGGGAGTGGGTACTCTGGTCTTCAAATAACCAGAATCAACTCGGCAGCTAATTGCTGAGCTCTTTTCATGTGTCAGACACTCTGGAAGCACTTTTCACCACCATTTGACAGATGAGAAGACTGAGGCTTAGAGAAGCCCTGGGGGGTACACGGAGTTACTCAGCGCCCAGCAGTCCTGTCGCACTGCCTGGAAGGTGAGGAGATGGCAGTAGGAGCTAAAAGCCCACCAGAGAGCAGGCAGAATGAGAACGTATATTCTGATTTTCTGTAGCCATCAAAGACCCTTTCTCAAAGCTTGAGATCTAGCACAGAAATGCTCGTTCTCCAAAGACACATTCTCTCCAAACATGTCCTGGTTCGGGTCAGAAGTAAACCTCACAGAAGTTAATGTTAGGGTTTCTGGAAAACCAGCTGTTTTCAAGGAGTGTCTTCTTTTATAGGTTGGTATAGTAATTTAATTAGTGAAAAATGTTTCACAAACTTCCTTCTTAAAAAGTTTGCCTTCGGACTTCCCTGGTGGCGCAGTGGTTGAGAATCTGCCTGCCAATGCAGGGGACGCGGATTCGAGCCCTGGTCTGGGAAGATCCCACATGCCGGGGAGCAACTAGGCCCGTGAGCCACAAATACTGAGCCTGCACGTCTGGAGCCTGTGCTCCTCAACAAGAGAGGCCGCGATAGTGAGAGGCCCGCGCACCGCGATGAAGAGTGGCCCCTGCTCTCCGCAACTGGAGAAAGCCCTCGCACAGAAACGAAGACCCAACGCAGCCAAAAATAAAATATAAATTAATTAATTAATTTAAAAAAAAAAAGAGTAGCTCCTGCTCGCCACAACTAGAGGAAGTCTGCACGCAGCGGCAAAGACCCAACGCAGCCAAAAATAAAATATAAATAAATAAATTTATAAAAAAAAAAAAGTTTGCCCTCAACACATGCAACTCATTATATGGACAATAGTAAACTGTTTAGGGATCAAAATCGGCTTTACGTTCGAGACCCAGCTAGGCTAGTAAACTCACCGCCCAACTCCTGACCTAACTTTTTTTTGACGTTGTGGTGACTGAAATCAGAGAAGACATTTAATTTCAGGTTGATTTCAGGTTAATTTACATGTTGAATTTATAGCATCAGATTAGGATGCCAAACTGAAGCATTATTACTATTAATACTGATAATAATGAATAACAGCAATCATGTAAACTGGGCAGTTATTATGTGTCAAGTATTGCACCAACTGCTAAACATTCATTATCTCATTTAATCCTTACAAAGAAAACGCTGACTTCCACTCCCTTCCCGGTCTCCACTCCACACAGCAGTAGCGAGAGCGCTCTTTGTAAAATGTAAATGAGGTCAAGTGCTGCTCTTGAGTGAAGTCTTCCAACGGCCTCCCAAAGTGCTCAGCAACTGAGCTCCAACTGCTTCCCTTGGCCCACAAGCCGGCACCACCTGGGCCCGCCTGTTGCCTATTTCCCCTCGCAGCCCACAGCACTGTTCTCCAACCAAGAGTCCAGTGTTCCGTTTCTTCAGCCTGCAAAGACTCTTGCACCTCAGGGCCTTTGCACATGCTTCTCCTTCTGCCTGAAATATCCAGCCTTTGCCTGGCTAATTTTGTTCGTTCTTCAATTTAAATGTCTCCACCTCATGGAGACCTTCCTTCAAACCAATCAAATCACCCTCTTTTCCTTCATAACACTTAACATCACGTAAAATTGCTTGTTTTTTGTTTGCTTACTTGTTCATTTCCCTCCCTGAGCAACAAAAGCCAGAAGGACAGGGACACACATTCAGTGTTGCTCTCTGATGCATCCTCCACACCTGGTGTTTTGGGGACACGCAGTGGTATTTGTTAAATTAATCAACAGAGAAGCACTCTCACAGGAGGATACTATTATTACCCTCACTTTATAAAGGAAGAAACTGAGGCGCAGGGGTGTTGAATAACTTGCCAGAAGTCCTACAGCTGAAATGGGGCAATGACTGTTTCAGGTCGCTAGCTTTGACTGAAGCCAAAAACAAAATGACAAACACACGTGACCATGAAGAAATGTTAAGACCAAACTGGATTCTACAGAAAAGGGACTCTGAACAATTTGAATTTACAGAAGGGTGCGATTTCCAAATACATCATCAAAGATGAATACATCATCTTGCACACTTATTCCAGCCATACAGGTTAACATTAAGTATTCTGTGGCTTCAGATGCAATGTTTCCTACTATTTCTGACTTTTTTTTTAAGGTTTCAAAGTATTTGAGGATTCAGACTATGTCTTCAAATAGCACGGGCTGACGGGCATTCCATCCAGTCATTTCTGCTCTTACCTAAGGAAACCAGCAGAACATGGTTTTATTTCACAATAGTAGGAGCCAGATGTAGCCACAAACCCAGTGACCTATTCTTCTAGTACAGTTGGCCCTCCCTATGTACGGGTTCTGCGTCCTCAGATTCAACCAAGCTCAAATCAAAAATATCAGCGGAAGAAAAGAATTCCAGAAAGTCCCCAAAAGCCAAACTTGAATTTGTTCCATGCAGGAAACTATTTACATAGCATTTACATTGTATTAGATACTATAACTAATCTAGAGATGATTTAAAGTTTAAAGGAGGATGTGCACGTGTGTGTGCCATTTTGTGTAAAGGACTTGAAGGTCTGCAGATACCCTGCGATCAATCCCCCTTGGATACCGAGGGACAAACGTACTTCTAAATCTTTGAATAAATCATAAGAAGCCCTCACCCAAGAGAAAGGCAAAATTCAAAAAGAGGAGGGGCTGATTTATCCCTAAATTGCTGGAGTGCCTTTAAAATTAAGGATTTGCTGTTTCTCCAGGCAGTAAGCAAACGGCGTTTCTGTAACGAGGAAAATGTCCTTAGTCTTTCTGTTGCTTTCACAGCTGAGATAAACCTGCAAGTCCTACTGAGGAAGTGCGGCCGGGTTCCAGCAAAGCCCTGTAGCTGCACATGCAGTAGCCTCCCTTCAGAGAACTGAAGTTTTCTGTTTCCTTCCGGCAGGAACCATAGATGCTCCGTAGGAAAATACAGGAATTCGATTCACATGGAACAAAACACAAGCCCAGGGGGAGGGAGAGATTTTCCTGAAATATATGAATTTCCCTGGCTTCACATGACACTGTGTATGGTTTATAATTCACGTACCACAGGGGGCTGAAAATTGTCATTTCCTGGCCCCTCCAAAGGCGGTTTTCCAGGAGGAGACCGTTCTGACTAACCAGTGCTGCTTTTTTTTTTTTTTTTACTTTGAGTCTCTTCATGTTTGGGAAAGAAAAGCCGACCTGTACTTGCAGGGGGAGGGGATGAGAAGGTGGGCTGCAGAGAAACAACCTGGAGTTGGTCTTATTATCAATCATCTCTGCCTGTTGTCAGAGTTTTAACAAGAAAAACCTACCCACACAGACCGGCACTGATACGCATTTCGGCATGTTACTTAGAGCATAAGTGAGACATCATCTAACTTTCTATCAGATGGGTTTTTTAAATATAAATATTCAGACCAAATTGAGGTTTTTAGGAGAATTTTGTAATATCCAAACTTGATCGTGAAAACATAGGCGAGAGAGATTATATGCCACTCTCAGTGTCTTTTAGTACACAATTTTGGTTTCACTGGTTCACCTTGTGTGTGTGTGTTGAGGGGGGAGTTTTCGAATCTTGAGCTTCTGTGTAACGTGCATTTGCCCTTATACTTAAATGACGCTGAAGTTCAGCTGAGGCAGGCAAAGTGAACCTTCAGTTTGCTCTGGTTTCATCAGTGATTTCTCTTGTGTGTTGGATGTGAAAATCGTCTTTTCATGAAAGCAACACCGGGGCTCACTCAGCCCTTCAGGAAGGCCTTCCGTGACATGGGGAACCTTGGTGTATGAGGTATGATCAGCTGTCTGTAGAAATGACAGGGGTACACTGGCTACTCAGGGGTAGCCAGTGAATGTGCGGCTTGCAGAAAATTAAGAGGCCTGGTGTCACGGAGGGACGAACCCACATTCTCAGGAAGGTAACACTGAGTCACCAAAGAAGACCTCGGGCCCATCACAGTGAGGGAATGAAGGGGCCCAATCTCAACTTGAAATGATCAGCAAGGGGATTTTTAGATCCAGAAACTGTCACTCTCTCCCCAGAATTGTCAGGGGGAAGGGGGAAGAGAATGACTTGACCGATGAGTAATATTATGCACTCTGGGACAGACTCCCGACCCCAGAGATGGAGGCAGGAAGGACAGACGTGGGTGGCCTCGTGTTGCAGGTATTCTTGACCCTGTGGTTGGCAGATTTTGCATATTACATATGAATTAGCTGGACTTAGGGTTGACAAGTCAGTTTCCTGTGGGTTTTGGTTAAGCAAGAAGCAGTTGCAAGCCAACCACCGGACTGGGGACTTCACCAGGCAGTGCCCCCTGGGAACCCAGCCTCCCAGCCAGCTAGCCCCCTGGTGACGCATCCAACAACTCTCTAACTGTGGCAAAACCCCAGGGCCTGGAGAAACCCTGAGAGGGAAAGTGCCCCATCCCTTCACAACACCTCAGCCCACAGCTGCAATCCCGACATTTGATACTTTTCACACGATTCACAACTATTAATCAAAAAGCAGTTATTTTTCAACAATCTTGAAAACAGACACCCCGAAGTCAGAGTTTCTAGGGATTTTCCCTCTGGGAATAAAGGTGTGAAGAAAAATCTTCCTGAATGGAAGATATTTCTAGTGGGGCAAAAGAAGGCGGGACCATGTTCCTAGAAAATGAGAAGAAATCATGCTTACAATTATGAGGTACGCTCAACTCAGAAAGTAAGGCCTCTTAGGAAAAAGAGTGAATGAATGAATGAATGAATGAATGCATATGGTGCCACTCAGTGAGAAAATGAGGGGTAATGCAGTCTCACTGTTTTCTGGGGGAAACACTTGTTCCCAGGGTTTTTTTTTTTTTTTTTACTGCTGGAGGAAAGCCACACGTGACGTGTTTCTGCGGAGCAGCCTAGAAGACAATTAAGCCAGGTTTCCAGAGAACATCCTGGCCCCGTATGTAGGTGGGTCCGTGCTGGCCTCAAAGCCTTCCTCATCAGCCTCAGGTTTACTCAGGTGGTCCTTCAATTTACTTGAAGGCATTAGAGGAATAATGTAAAGATCTAGAAGAACTGAGCTCATAACGTGATAAGTAACACAATTCTGCGAGCCTATTAGAGGGGAAAATTGAAAAGGTTGCAGCCAATTATTAATAAGACAGGTGAACATGAGCTGTCTGGGGATGTGCTTGGACCACAGGAAACAGATTACCGGTGTGAGCATGCTCGGAGCGGTCACCTAGCAGCCCTGCGGATGGATCCAGCCAGGAGAGGAGGTGTTTTGATAGTCCACAGGGATTTTAAAAAAAGTGAGCCAACATAAAATCAAGATTATTTTTCTACATGTAGTAGAATCTGCATTTTTACCTTCTTTATCTCACACACTTACAAACAAAATTCTTCATTTTTTAGTTTAAGGATGCTAACCTGGGTCAGAAAGAGCAGGACAAAGTGATTGATCTCATCTAAACCACCAAAAAAATCTGCTTTTAGGAAAATGAAACCACCATATTTCCTTGAAGAGGGCCGGGACTCTTATAGACAGGCAGGAGCCCAGGGCACAAAATTTAAGAAGGCACTTACTGTCCGGCAAGCGCATGCAAGTGCAGGGCTGGCACCTGAGAGGGAGAGGGAGGGCCTCCTTAAACTGGGGGCTTGTGCCTCCCTCTGGCTCTGGCCCACTAGGAATTACAGTGGGGTGGAAGGAAGAGAGAACGGTAGAAAGCAGGAAGGCTCTTTTACTAAAATAAAATCAGAGGAGTACTGGGCTGCCCATTTCTATTACATTTTAGAACTCAAACTATAAAACTCTAAATCATAATCCCCCCTGACTCCATCACCTCATCTAAGAACATGCTTTTAGAAGCTTTTCTCAGGACTGCACTCTGGTTTAATAAGGTTGTTTCTTGCTGCTATTGAAACCCGTCCACCAAGCTCTGCGCTCCCTGTACATATGGAATAGCTGAGCAATGTCTTTTTTAACCTTTATCTTCCTAAAAACATCACCTTTTAGCCCCTCTCAACCCCTTTCACCTTTTCTTATCAAACCCATTTTCCTTCAGTCATTGAGGTGCTAGGTTTCCAGTTTCCATTTAGTCACATATACTCTAGTGGTATCACCTAGGGTTTCCCCCCCCCCAAACCCATTTTCCTTCAGTCATTGAGGTGCTAGGTTTCCAGTTTCCATTTAGTCACATATTCTCTAGTGGTACCACCTAGGGTTCCCCCCCCCCCCAAAAAAAAAAAACCACTCTCTACAAAGATCTTTCTTTCAGCCAATGTCGTTTTAGGTTTGTACAGCATATACTAGAAATAATGGTGGGAGAAAATACTGAATGTAATCTCTAGGCCACAAAGATTGCTGATCGCTGTGCTGAGCAAAAAAGCCAGACTGTAGCTTCTCCATAGGTCCCTTGATCTACAACACAGCACAGCTCTATCATCCTGGCTGATTACTCCAGGGAAAGGGGTCTGACCTGAAGGAAACAAGCTGTAGGCTGGTTGGTGGCTATGAGGTGTCCTGACATGACCACACTGCCTCATACAGACGCTCTGGACCAGATGCTAACAAACCCAAGCAGGTAACTTTCAGGGAACTGCAGTGTGAGTTGTTAAAAGAGACGCAGCTACAGTGGAGTGAGAAGGGATGGAAAGGGAATCAGAGAAGGACGTAAGCAGGAGGCACGAAGGTGGGAAAGCTGGAAGGCCGCAAGGCCATGAGTTATGGGAGTCCCGGAGGCAGAGGGGAGGAGGGGTAGGGAGGCCAGCGGTAGTGACAGCAGAGGTGGACAGGAGGCGCTGGCCTGGGCTGTGCTTGCAGTGAGCATCCCTTGCCCTTTCTTCACGCGGGAGGGGCATGACCATCCCTGGGGCACCTCCCCAACCCCCGTTCCGGGGCTTTGTTTTCAGGGCGTGGACGCACCCCAGCTCCAGCTCCAGCTCCAGGACTGGCCAGTCAGAGCATCCCATTCACCTGGCTGCAGGGACTGGTGTGAGGATGGGCCTGTGACACAAACCAGGTGAGCAAAGCCAATGAAACTGGCTTCCAGAAGTATTACTGAAGCTGCAAAGAGAAGTTCTTTTTGCTGCGGTTGTGAAGCTAACCTTGCCCCGAGCCACCATATGGAGAATGTCGGCCCCAGTGTGAAGTCAGCCCTGAGAAAGGCAGACCCAAGGGGTCGAGGGGGAAAGCCTGTGCCATGAAGGTGAGGCCTACCTCTCTCTGACACAGAAGGAGGCACCGTGATGGGGCCAGGCGCTTGCTTCAGGGGACAGTGGCATAGCTGGGCCAGCCTGCAAGGACCGGCCCTCACTCTCTCTAGTATGTACCAATATAAACCTAACACCATACTTGCTGAAAGAAAGAAGCTCAGGACACAGTGGCTTCTTAGCCGGTGATAGTTATCGTTACCAGGACATGACACACCCTTATCAGCCGGTGGGATCCCATCTCTGACTCTCAGGGCAAAGTCACAAATTTTCAAAAGGACCCTTGAAAGTCCTTTACGAAGCTGCCACATTGGAGAGAATTTCTCCAAGGTCCAAAATGTCCAGATTCTCCTCACTTCTGGACAGATCATTGCTTCCTCAGTGTTTACATGTGAGCACTTGTGGAGAATCCATCTCTTTAAATGCCAGAGTGACAAAGATCAGGCCACAAAGGCATGTGGCAGCTGAGGCCCCCCAGGCGAAGGACAGACTTCTGATGCCCATCTCAGCCTGCGAGGGGTGTAGCTCATCGAGTGGACACACAACATTGCCTGCACTGTCATACTGTTATTCTGCACTCCCCACACCACCTTTTTTTTTTCTTTTTGACCTTTATTGCCAAATCCACTAAGGCAAATATGCATGTGGCAATTATGCTCTAATATTACGGTCTGTTCCCGGCTAAGTTATCACCATCAAATCACATACTACGTAGATCAGCACCCAAATATCAACTGCCAGGTCAGTCTACCTGGAAAATACTTTGACATTTAGATTCTCTTTTCCCCAGCATATGCCTAGAGCTGAAGAGGGCATTTCTGGAAAGTAAACTTTGTGGTAATTCTAAAATAGTCCTTGGAAAACAGTACGGAGATTCCTCAAAAAATTGGAAACAGAACTATCATATGATCCAGTAATTTCACTCCTGGGTATTTATCCAAAGAAAAAGAAAACACTAATTGGAAAAGATATCTGCAACCCTATTTTCATTGCAGCATTATTTACAATAGCCAAGATATGGATACAGCCTAAGTGCCCATCAATAGATGATGTCGTATACATATATGTGTGTATGTATATGTGTATGTATATATATATATGTATGTATATACAATGGAATATTACTCAGCCATAAAAAAGAATGAAATCTTGCCATTTGTGCACAACACGGATTGACCTAGAGGGTATTATGCTAAGTGAAATAAGTCAGACAGAGAAAGACAAATACTGTATGATTTCACTTATATGTGGAATCTAAAAAAAAAAGCAAATGAAAAAAAACATAGCTAAACAGAAACAGAGTCATAGATACAGACAACAAACAGGTGATTGCCAGGGGCGGGAGGCGGGGAGGTGAGGGTAGGAGAGGAGAAGGTAAGGGATATTAAGAGGTACAAACTTTCAGTTACAAAATAAACGAGTATGGGTATGAAATGTACAGTATGGGGAATTAGTCAGTAATTATATAATATGTATGGTGACATAACAGCTAGACTTATCATGGGGCTCATTTTGAAATGCAGAGAAATACTGGATCACTATGTTATGCACCAGGAAGTAACGTGGTGTTGCAGGTCAAGTACACTTCAAAAACAAACAAAGAGGGGCTTCCCTGGTGGCACAGTGGTTGAGAGTCCGCCTGCCGATGCAGGGGACGCGGGTTCGTGCCCCGGTCCGGGAAGATCCCACGTGCCGCGGAGCGGCTGGCCCCGTGAGCCGTGGCCGCTGAGCCTGCGCGTCCGGAGCCTGTGCTCCGCAACGGGAGAGGCCACAGCCGTGAGAGGCCCGCGTACCGCAAAAAAAACCCAAAAAAACAAACTCATAGGAAAAGAGATCAGATTTGTGGTTAGCAGAGGTGGGGGAGGGAACACTGGATGAAGGCCGTCAAAAGGTACAGACTCCCAGTCATAAGATAAGTTCTAGCGATGGAAGGCACAACAGGATGAAGATAGCGAGCACGGCTGTAGGTTACAGATGAAAGTTCCTAGACAGTCAATCCCAAGAGCTCTCATCACAAGGGAGAAAAACATGTTTTTTCCTATTTCTTCCATGTTGTATCTATCTGAGATGATGGATGTTCCCTAAACATACTGTGGTCAATCTTTCATGATGTATGTAAGTTAAATCATTATGCTGTACACCTTAAACTTACACAGGGCTGCATGTCAATTATATCTCGATAAAACTGGAAGAAAACTAAAACAAAATCGTTCTTGGATACTTCCCAGGGTCAGAGGTTAGCAACGCAAAGGTTTGGCTTTCCCAAGAAAGCTGTAATCATGGATGCTCAGAGCAGCCCAAGCCCCATTTCCTCCCTGACAATGACCTCATAGAGCGAGCGCTTCTGTGGGAGCCCTTCCCCGGGGGAAAGCAGTGCAGCCACAATGCCCACCACCAAGACACGCGGGGGGAAGTAAAGGTCTCCTGTCCTCAGAGGGCTACAATAACCTTAAAGGAGGAAACTTGATTCAGTTAGCACTCACTTTATACACTGGACCGAGATGGAACGGAGACCTGATGCAATTTGAGAGGACACAGAAGGACCTAGAAACACTGAGACCAGAGAGTAGGGGCAGGGGATGGGGGTGGAAGGAAGGAGCATGGACTAAGGAGTGAGAGTCATGGAAGGCAAATATTCCCATCAACTTTCCACCACCACCCCTGACACCTGGGAGATTAGGGGGTGCGGTGGTGAGTGGAACCAAGGTCAGAAACAATCTGTCACAAGGCAGGGGACCCCATTAACTACTGGTTCTGGGTCTCTCTCTACTCCTCTTTCCTTCCAAAGAGAGCAGACTAATAGAAGGGTTAAGAGTTCAGGGTCTGAGCCAGATAAATCTATTGATAGATTCATATGTTGACCATCACCTGGTTGCTTTCTGCCCTGGAGCAAGTTACTTCTTTTTGCCTCAATTCCCTCATCAATGAAGATGATAATAATACTATCTATCTCAAAGGACTGTAAGAGATAATGGCTGAAAAGTGACCAGCACATAGAAAATGTTCGGTAAATATTAGTTGCTGCTATAGTATCTTCTCCCCCATCCTTCACTATTTATGCAGTGCCTGTGATAACTGATGTGTGTATAGATTACTGACAAAGCGCCATCCTCCTCTGGGCATCCCGAGGCTGGAGAGAACGCTGGGGATGTCACTTTGATCTCGTGTGTGTTTACAGTCAGCAGAAATTAATCCACACACTAGATTTGTCAGTTGCCATAGGCTTCAGGTCCCACTTAGGAAAGACCTTGAACAAAAGAAAGAAACATTCAATGTCAGTAAGTGAGTCTGGAACTTCACCAAAGCGGGCTCTTACTCAAGTGAAGTCGCATAAAGCGTGAAAGTTCTCAGAATGGTCTCCCTTGATAATCAGGTGGAAGCTTCGGTCTTTACATTCCAAAAGCAAAGTTGTAAGAAATGGGCCTTTCAAAACCCCCAAATTCACACCAGAAAAAAAAAAAAAACATCTGGAATATCTCCATACCAGACCCCGTCACACACAAACGTGCTGAGAAGACGTTACTTATCTTTGCAATTTCATGTTTCCACTTGAGGGTGGTTTTCCCAATGTTTGCCCCAACAGGGGACTTAAACTGTGTTGGTCATTTTAGGACAAAGAGACATCCTTGACAATGAGACTCTCACATACATTTTCTGCATTTTCTGCTGAATTACCCAATTTATTGTGGTTTGCCATCTTCTGCCTTTTCGTAAGGCTTGAGATTCAAGAAATCCTCTACTCATCTTTGGAAAGTAAACTGGTTATGAAGGTAGCTCTGGTAACATTCATTACAGTTTTAAGTGACTCTTTTTTTTTTTTTTTTTTTCCCATTTCATCATAGTCAAAATTAATTTTGTGGCTCAGGTACATGAAGAGGTTTAAAGCGATGTTTATAGAATGAATTAGGCTCTCCCTCATGTTGTTTAGGGTTCTCCACTGTGTAGATATTCACATTGTAATGGAGGGGCGTTTATGAGCGAGCTCTCTGCTGTCCTTGATTCTGGATCCTCCGGAGGATTTATTAGTTAGTCCTCCTCCTCCCTGGGGGCCAGAAGACAGACCACGTGGTTCAAAGACAGTGGCTTTGACACTTTTTGTATTCTTCAAACATCCCATTTGGGATATTTTGATGAGGCTCAACAGTAGGGGCTGGGGAGGGGCACGGTGGGAAGGAGTGGGGCACCCATAGCGCACTGGTGCGGATGCAGCTTTAGCGTGAAGCGATGGCAAATGTCACCTTTAGTTCTAGGTGTGTGAGGCCGCCTGCGAGCATGCACAGCCCCAGAACGGGTCTGGGGGGACCTGGTTCTGATCCTGCCTTTGCCCTTATCTCACCCTTGATCCTAGAAAAGTCACATAGAACCCTGTGGTCTCCATCTTTGTCAGCAGTAAGATGAGGCTGTTGGAACAGACAAGCTCTAAGGTCTCTTCTAGCTACGAAATTCCATGATTTAGCAATTTACCAATTGTAAAACTGTGCATTCAGCTAGTCCTTATTTCAGTATGTCTTCAGGGTTCCGGTAGTTGATTACACACATACCTACACATCTTTAAAATTATATCTCTTTGCCTGTATTGAGCCATATCATGATCAACCGAAAAAAAAGACTTAAGCTAGTTCGTTACTAGAGCTGCCCCATCCAACACGGGAGCCGTTAGTCGCCGTGGCTGTCTACCTGGAAACGAGTTCCTCCATTACATGAGCCACATTTCAAGTGTTCCATGGCCACACGTGGCTAGTGGCAACAGTATAGAACAGCACAGATACGGAACATTTCCACCATCACTGAAATTTCTATTGGACCAGAGCTGTCATTAGAAGGAAAATTGTTTCTAAATAAGAGACTAGGGACTGCCCTGGTGGCCCAGTGGTTAAGAATCCACCTGCCCATGCAGGGGACACAGGTTCGAGCCCAGGAAGATCCGGGTCTGGGGGGACCTGGTTCTGATCCTGCCTTTGCCCTTATCTCACCCTTGATCCTAGAAAAGTCACATAGAACCCTGTGGTCTCCATCTTTGTCAGCAGTAAGATGAGGCTGTTGGAACAGACAAGCTCTAAGGTCTCTTCTAGCTACGAAATTCCATGATTTAGCAATTTACCAATTGTAAAACTGTGCATTCAGCTAGTCCTTATTTCAGTATGTCTTCAGGGTTCCGGTAGTTGATTACACACATACCTACACATCTTTAAAATTATATCTCTTTGCCTGTATTGAGCCATATCATGATCAACCGAAAAAAAAGACTTAAGCTAGTTCGTTACTAGAGCTGCCCCATCCAACACGGGAGCCGTTAGTCGCCGTGGCTGTCTACCTGGAAACGAGTTCCTCCATTACATGAGCCACATTTCAAGTGTTCCATGGCCACACGTGGCTAGTGGCAACAGTATAGAACAGCACAGATACGGAACATTTCCACCATCACTGAAATTTCTATTGGACCAGAGCTGTCATTAGAAGGAAAATTGTTTCTAAATAAGAGACTAGGGACTGCCCTGGTGGCCCAGTGGTTAAGAATCCACCTGCCCATGCAGGGGACACAGGTTCGAGCCCTGGTCCAGGAAGATCCCACATGCCGCGGAGCAACTAAGCCCGTGCGCCACAACTACTGAGCCTGCGCTCTAGAGCCCGCGAGCCACAACTACTGAAGCCCGTGCACCTAGAGCCCATGCTCCGCAACAAGAGAAGCCACCGCACTGAGAAGCCCGCGCACCGCAACGGAGAGTAGCCCCCGCTTGCCGCAACTAGAGAAAGCGCGCGTGCAGCAACGAAGACCCAGTGCAGCCAAAAACAAATAAATTAATAAATTTATTTTAAAAAAATAATAAGACACTAGCTCGGGTGCCCAAGACTGGTTACTATTTTCCAAGGAGTATTCTTCCTCCTAATCCCAGATTGATAAATCATGACCTCCAATGCCAGTCCCATAAACCAACAGTCATTTTTTGGCAGAATTTAAGGCATCTCAAATGTCTGCTTAAAAATACCTTCCCTATGAGTTTGTCATGGGGTTTCCCCACCCACTCTTGCCCACTTCTCCCTCCCTCCCACCCCTGCCAACTTCCTCCTCTCTCTGCTGATCCCTGGTGTCTAGTAACCCTGATGTAATAACTCAGGGAAACAGCAGCTAAAGAGGAGAAAATAGAGCATTTTCCCTCCATTCAAACATGCCATTGATTACAGGGCACAATATTGTTTGTTTTTTGGTTTTAACTTTTGACGTTGAGATGATTTTAGATGGCCTACAGGTGAGTTGCCAAAATAATAGAGAGCTCCTGTATGCTCCTCATACAGCTCCCTCATGTTAACACCTTACATAATCATAATACAATGATCAAAACTGAGAAACCAATGTCGGCATAATTCTACTAGCTAAACTGCAGATCTTATTTGGATTTCACCAGTTCTTTCACTGATGTCCTTTTTCTGTTCAGCGACCCAGTCCAGCATCCCATGCTGCATTTATTTGTCACATCTCCTTACCTCCTCCAATTGGTGGCAGTTCCTCAGTCTTTTCTTGTCCTCCATGACCTTGACATTTTTGAAGAGTGCTGGTCAGTTATTTTGTAGAATGGTCCTCAATCTGGCTCTGCCTGATGTTTCCTCATGACTAGACTGAGGTCCCGCATCACTGGGAAGGAATCTTCAGAGGTAACGTATCCTCCGTGGTGCCTCATATCAGGAGGTACAGACTGCTCTCTGGCACAGGGACAACTGTAGCGAGTGAAGTTCCTGAGAAAGCAGATCCAACAGTGCTGGCTCTTATGTCTCATGACTGTGCCCAGTGGTGTCAGGGGCGGGAGCCATGACAGATGGTACTAGGAGATGAGAACCAGAGGGTCTTCATTCGATAGATCCTGTGATGTAATCTGGTGGTGTTATTCCTTCTCTCACCCTGCTAGATTCTCTGGGATTCCCAATATCTTTTTTAATGAGTTTCTTTTCTGCTTAAATCAACCCCAATAAGTTTCTGCTGCTTACCTCTAAGAATGCTCACGGATGGAGAAATTGGAACCAGAGGTGGTTATAGGAAACAGACCTCGAGGTAATGAGGGAAATCTGGGATTGGTTATCAGACCGAGTTGGGGCAGACAGCAGAAAAAAAGTTCAGGTAAGAATCTGATTCTGTCAGGTCCAATGCATGGTGGCAAAATGGTTATTCGTGACCTGTGGTCCTCCGAATTAAGTGCCCATTCAGGGCAGGCTTCAGGGGGACAGGTGACTCCTGCCAACAATGGTACAAAGGCCACAAGGAACTAAAGATCTAAGGGTGGAGCTCAAATATGTAAACTCTTGGTGCAAAGCACAGTCAGAAAAACATGGGACTTGTATGACAGTTAAGATAAACTCATTTCTTGCAGATAAGCCTGAGGGAGACCACAGCCAGACTCAAAGCTGGATCCTGAAGGCCGAAGAACTCCGTTGCCAATTGAATTCACAGCCTTAGTAGGTATTTTATGCAAAATTTAGGGCACTGATCAGGAAAGAGTAAAAGCCTGGGAGTTGAAATGGGGATCTGGGGAGGATCCACTAGAACCCTCTGGCTCCCTGTGAACCTTCCACAAAGATCCACACCAAGGAGATAAGTACATATTTGTAGATCAAACTGAATTTAGTTGATATAGGAGAGTCTGGGTTCACTGAGTTAGCTCAGGCGGCTGGGAACGGTTTCAGTTATTTATTTGTTTAGTCAACTGAAGTCTGACTCATTGAGAGTCCCTGCAGAATGAGACGGCGATACCCAAAATTAGTTGACGCAGTTGAAAAAATCAATCCAAAGACTTCAAGTTTGGAGGGACAGGACTGTTACAAGCAGATTTATCATAAGTGGATAAGTGAAATATATTCCCCCAAATGTACCGTGTCTCCAAAGAAGGCCCCAAGAAAACACTCCCTTTGTCAAAGCAATGAGAAACGCGTGGGTTAAGTGAAGGCCAGCGTATCTGTATGGCGCTAGGGTTGCCATTTTCTATAGGCTGGGCTGCTGGTGGTGTTAGAAAACACCGACTTCTGGAGACCCGCAACACCACTCTAGTCCTCCAGTCAGAGAGGGAGATTTGGGAGAGTGAGGTAAGAAGTAGTGTTTTGACCTTTGACCAAAGTCCTCTCCCAGGAGATTCAGTAAAATCTTATCCTACCCACCCCTCCCACTCCCCGCCCCGTCCCCCTCCCCCACCCCAATTCACAGAATCCTCACTTTGGCTCTCTCTTAGAAAAGGAGCAAAGGCTACTATGGTCAATGAACTGGATGGAAATCCCTGAAGCATACTGACTGCCCCTGGTAAACAGTAAATCCCAAACTATGCTTTATCTCTGGGAGAATTGCAGAGACAAGTTCTTTCACCAAAGATGCAGGGGGTTGTAAAGTACATACATCAGCCAGAGTCAGTTTCTGTTGCTTGTGACTGAGGATGATCATGGGTAAAGGAAATGGAACCAGAAGTGGTTACAGACCTCAGGGCGATGCTGAAGATAGACAGGTTTTGGAGCATGAATGACAGTGGATTATCATAAGGTTAATAAAGTGGTTGTTCTAATTGCCACTACTCTTCCAGAAGTGGTCTCTCTCCACTGAAATAAGTCAACAGAGCCTCTGGTACTTTCTATGTGGGTAATAATCCAAAAACAAAAACAAAACAAAAACAAGAAAACAGTGCTTTTTTCTCTTCTTCAATAAGTAGAGAACATGAGAAGTTTTGTTTTGCCTGGTCGGCCAGCAGTACACTTCATCACCTGGCTCCAAGGCTCTGTGCCAAAGGGCCACTGATCATCTCTCTTTCCCAGAAGGCATCACACTGGTCTCCTCCATTGAGAACACAAAGCAACAGAACTTGGAGAGCAGTAAGTAGCAGGTGCCAAGATAAGTTATACAGAAGCCAAAGATACCAGATACACCCCATGAAAATAAAGGCCGTATCAGTACAGTTTCTGTGGGAGGCATGAAGGGCTATCTTCTCAAAGTGAAGAACTAACTGTGGCACCTTGCAGTCCCTAAGAAAGAAGCACCAATGCCTCGTGAACTTCTTTGGAGTTTGGAGGCAACCTTTACAAACATTTGGTGGTCCTGTTCTCCTCAGGTACCAGGTAACTTGAGACGTGACCAGCCTTAAGTCGGGGTCAACCATTCTCCACCAGTACGAGTGTGTGGCAGACACAGCCCTTCTACGTGAGCCTTATGACGGCGGATCCAACAGTTCCAGTGCGTCTGTAGCAGATGAGGACACTGTATGAAACCTCAGCCAGGCTCCACCTGGTCTCACGGCAGAGGCCTCCAGGTTTGAGAAGCAGAGCCACAATCGTTTGGCAGGAATGATTTTTCTTCTGAGAAATAGGCATTGCTACTGGACTCTGACGGGTGTTGAAAAATCTCAGCCTAGAACACCAGGTAAACCTGAAAGGCACCTCACGAAGTGGGTTTTATCTCATCCTCCTGGCCATAAATTCAGGCATTCCCAGACGCACCCATCATTCAGGCTGAAAAGATCCCGAAGGCACAAGGAAATTGTATGAGCAGATGACTCACGCTCCCAGTCTGAATCCTCCTCCTGTATTATGACCCTTCCCTCAACCTACACCTGGGCCTCCTGGAGAATTCTCCTCACTATATGCTGCTGTCAGCCAGCGATAGAGTGCTGAAGAGTTACACCTGACTCAGGGGTGGGCTTGAAGGATGGCTAAGAAATCTTCCCAGTCACTATAACTTTGACTTTTTTTCATCCTCTGTCTCACCTGGAAGGAGATTGGAGCTGATCAGTCTATACAGGCAGTGGTTAACTGTTTAGCCATATGGTAAGGAAATGGGAAAGAGGAAAATTTAAGAGCTGGTGACCAGCTTAGGCAAAGAATATGGACTGGCCTCTAAGAACAGGCACAGAGAGTGCCATGTAAATACTCACCAAAAGTCCCTTGTGATGGAGGAGGCTTTCTTTACTAAGGTGGACGTGATGACCTATTTTATCAGTCAACAGCTGGGCTCACTCAATAGGTTCATGAAGTAAGTGGCCATGAAGGGTGCCAGCAAAGCTAAGCATGGGCTCAAAAACATGGGCAGGTCCTCACCTGGCTGAGTATCCAGCTTGTCAGCAGCAGTGATTAACCCTAAGTGTCAATACGGTGCCATCCCCAGGAGGAGCAGCCAGCTTCCTGGTGGCTGGTTAATTACACTGGATCTTTTCCATAATTAAAGAGGTAGCGATTCATCCTTACTGGGATAAACACTTATTCTGGATTTGGAGTGCATTTGCCTTTCTTCCTACCATGCTTCTTCCTCCATGATCTGCACAGTCTTATGGATGTCTTATTTTTTATTTATTTTTTATTTTTTGAGGTACGCGGGCCTCTTACTGCTGTGGCCTCTCCCGTTGCGGAGCACAGGCTCCGGACGCGCAGGCTCAGCGGCCAGGGCTCACGGGCCCAGCCCCTCCGCGGCATGTGGGATCTTCCCGGACCAGGGCACGAACCCATGTCCCCTGTGTCGGCAGGCGGACTCTCAACCACTGTGCCACCAGGGAAGCCCTGGATGTCTTATTAATGATGGTATCTTATTAATGATTAATGATGGTATCTCACATTCACACACAATTACGTCTCACCAAAGCACTTACTTCTGAGGGAAAGAAGACAGACAATGGGCTGGTGTCCATGAGACTCACTGATTTTACCCTGTAGCCCATTTCTCAGAAGCAGATGCCCTTATAGAACAGCAGAATAACCTACTGAAGACTTAGTTCTAGTGACAGGAAAAGTAGAAAAAAGAAATCTTGCCCTTAAATTGAACCAAATGATCTTGCCATTACACAACCTTTTTTTTTTTTTTTTTGCAGTACGCAGGCCTCTCACTGCTGTGGCCTTTCCCGTTTGGGGGAAAGAGTAAAATTTAAGAGCTGGTGACCAGCTTAGGCAAAGAATATGGACTGGCCTCTAAGAACAGGCACAGAGAGTGCCATGTAAATACTCACCAAAAGTCCCTTGTGATGGAGGAGGCTTTCTTTACTAAGGTGGACGTGATGACCTATTTTATCAGTCAACAGCTGGGCTCACTCAATAGGTTCATGAAGTAAGTGGCCATGAAGGGTGCCAGCAAAGCTAAGCATGGGCTCAAAAACATGGGCAGGTCCTCACCTGGCTGAGTATCCAGCTTGTCAGCAGCAGTGATTAACCCTAAGTGTCAATACGGTGCCATCCCCAGGAGGAGCAGCCAGCTTCCTGGTGGCTGGTTAATTACACTGGATCTTTTCCATAATTAAAGAGGTAGCGATTCATCCTTACTGGGATAAACACTTATTCTGGATTTGGAGTGCATTTGCCTTTCTTCCTACCATGCTTCTTCCTCCATGATCTGCACAGTCTTATGGATGTCTTATTTTTTATTTATTTTTTATTTTTTGAGGTACGCGGGCCTCTTACTGCTGTGGCCTCTCCCGTTGCGGAGCACAGGCTCCGGACGCGCAGGCTCAGCGGCCAGGGCTCACGGGCCCAGCCCCTCCGCGGCATGTGGGATCTTCCCGGACCAGGGCACGAACCCATGTCCCCTGTGTCGGCAGGCGGACTCTCAACCACTGTGCCACCAGGGAAGCCCTGGATGTCTTATTAATGATGGTATCTTATTAATGATTAATGATGGTATCTCACATTCACACACAATTACGTCTCACCAAAGCACTTACTTCTGAGGGAAAGAAGACAGACAATGGGCTGGTGTCCATGAGACTCACTGATTTTACCCTGTAGCCCATTTCTCAGAAGCAGATGCCCTTATAGAACAGCAGAATAACCTACTGAAGACTTAGTTCTAGTGACAGGAAAAGTAGAAAAAAGAAATCTTGCCCTTAAATTGAACCAAATGATCTTGCCATTACACAACCTTTTTTTTTTTTTTTTTGCAGTACGCAGGCCTCTCACTGCTGTGGCCTCTCCCGTTGAGGAGCACAGGCTCCGGACGCGCAGGCCCAGCGGCCACGGCTCACGGGCCCAGCCGCTACGCGGCATGTGGGATCTTCCCGGACCGGGGCACAAACCCGCGTCACCTGCGTCAGCAGGCGGACTCCCAACCACTGCGCCACCAGGGAAACCCAACACAACCATTTTTGACCTACAAAAATGGTGCGTTTAGGCCATTCAACCTAATGATTTAGGGTATACAGAATGTGTTGAGCCAGCAATCAACACGTGGTGCCTCCACCTGTGAATAGGGTGGATTGTGGGAATGGTATGACCTCATGATCACTTGGAACCGTTATGTTTTCTGATCCCACAGCACTGGGCTTTGTTTAGGGGTCTTAATAAACAAGGAGAGAATGCTTCCTCCAGGTGGGGTGGCACTGGTTCCACTGTACTTGAAGCTGAGACTCACACTGGACATTTTATGACCCTCCTCCATTGGATGAAGAGACAAAAAAAAAAAGTGTGTGTGTGTGTGTGTGTGTGTGTGTGTGTGTGTGTGGTGATGGGGGTGTTAGGGATTGGGGCTGAAGTAATTAATCTGTTTATAAAGAGGAAATGGAGTTACTGCTCCACAGTGGGACAGAGGGGACAATGGATAGGCTCCAGGAAGCTCCCTGGAGAGCCTCTGGATACAGTGTTCTTGGAATCATGAGTTTTGATAAATTTTCTCTTCCTACTTAAATGAGCCAAAATCGGTTGCTGTGAGTTGTAACTAAGAACTCTGCCACACTGGGCTGGACCTCAGGTCCATAGCTGTAAAATGGAGGTAAGAAAATTGCCCACTGTAGGGTAATGGTTAAGCACACAGACTTATGATTCCTTAATTCAAGTCCTTGCTCTGCCACTTTCCAGTTGTGGCATCTTAAGCAAGTTACATGACGTTACTGTCCTGTTTTTTCATCTATAAAATAGAAATGACGGGCTTCCCTGGTGGCACAGTGGTTGAGAGTCCGCCTGCTGATGCAGGGGACGCGGGTTCGTGACCCGGTCCGGGAAGATCCCACATGCCGCGGAGCGGCTGGGCCCGTGAGCCATGGCCTCTGAGCCTGCGCATCTGGAGCCTGTGCTCTGCAACGGGAGAGGCCACAAGAGTG
>NW_006799066.1:1063967-1079390 GCF_000442215.2 Lipotes vexillifer | reverse complement strand
GGAAAAAAAAAAAAAAAAAAAAAAAAAAGAAATGACAAAGCACCTGTATCTTAGGGCTTTTGTAGGGATTAAATGAGATAATTTGCCTAAAATACATATAGCAAGGATTCATGATGTTAACTATCATTATTGATTTGACTCTTAAAGAAAATTACCTAAAATTATAGAGTGTTAGTTATTATTTAGGATATATCTGCCCTTTCCTTCTGCCTCTGTGTCGTCCTCGGTAACCACTTGTATAAGGTATAAGGCAGACCATTTTCGGTGCTGCTGGAAGGAGTCCTGGGGTAAGAGTGAGTGCACCTGAGTGTTGATACCCGCCTCTCGCTGTGTGGGCTGGAGACAGTTTTCTCATCTGTAACTTGAGAGGCTTGGGCTTGATTTCCTCCAGTTGTATACAGCTCGGACAAGCTCAGGATGTTACGGGAAGGGCCACAGGCTACACTTCTCCTGGAACTCCTGTCTCTGGGGTATGTCTCACAATGGAGTGTTAGATAGGTGTCGCATAAAACAGAAATTCATTCACGTTCCAATTTTTTCCAGCACCAGACCTAATGACAAGTTCCCCTCAAATATTTCAGTCAAAGGAATCAGAACTTTCAAATGAGCTAAGACATAACAAATACTTAGAACAACTTTGGGACAACCATGCAAGTATAAACCACAAAACCACACACTTCCTAGATGTGCGGAGTGCAAAAAAATGTTCCAAGTTATTTGTTCCCTGTAAAAGACAGAATGTGAAATCGACTCAGAAAAACTGACCCAACCCTTATAGAACAGGTTAGATTTGAGTAGTTTACTGACTATATTAAACACAAACCTTGAAAAGCAAAAGGAAAAGATTTAGTAATCCCCAGAATGTTGAAAGAGGGATAATTAATGGGGATGTGACATCATTACGGTGTTTCATCTTTAGTTCTGAAAGTTTTCTGAATTTTAGTCTTCTCGTTTTATTTCTTAACTAAATTTTAAAGCGTTCACTAAACAAAGAATCCTAAAGAGGAAGGCCAGCGGGCAGTGTATATTTAATAATGCTGAGTAATTACGTCTTTGTAAATGACAACTCTTCCAGTCTTGTGTCGCTCACAGGTACACTGAAATGACGGTAGGAGAGTGGTCGTCAAGTATACTTCAAATGTTATTAGACTAAATAAGAAAAGGAGAGATGTCGTGCAAGAGGACTCCCTGATTTAGGCAAGGAAGCTTTCATAGGATTCTGGAGGGAAATGTTTCCTAGAGTGATCAGCTGGCGTTGTTTGCGGATAATAGAATCACCCACCTGCGGCGGCGGTGCTGAACGAATCAACCAACCCTTAGAACGAACCAAGAGCTTCACCAGGTTTAGTCAGTGTGATCAACCTACTGACTAGCAGAAACCAACCAACTAGAAATTTTAATGAAAAATAAAATAAAATCCTTCCTTCATAATAGCAACAAAATCTATGAAGTGTCTAAGAATCCTGAAGTCTTTTGTGAAGAAAACTGAATTTGCGGAGGAACATAGAGGATGACGTGAAAAACAACAGGGAAACGGTCCAGCTCTTGGATGACTGAATAGTTTGTGTCAGTGTCTCTAAAATTAACCCGTGATTGCAATGCAATCATAATCGTGATTAGAAATGGAAGTTTTGAGGAACTTAAACTTATATTAACATGTATATGGAAGAATAAAACATCTAAATCCATCTTGAAAGTAATAGAGAGAGGATTTTCCACACTAGATAATAAAGTATATTATAAAGCCACAGGGGGAAAAAACGTGATATTGGTACAAGAACAAAGAGGCTAATGGAATATTACACACACACACACACACACACACACACACGAAGTTAATATATGATCATGGAGATGGAGAGAGTACAGAATTTTTAGTAGCTGGTAATGGGGAAACTGGTTCACTCTATGGAGAAACGTACCACTGAACCCTTACATAATAGCACTTACAAATATGACATCCGGATAGATAAAATTCTCATTGTGAAAAGTAAAACTACCAAGTCAAGAAAGCCTAGGATAAGATCTTTCTGATAGAGGTTTAGAGACTGACTTTCTAAGTAAAATTAAATTCACCAGAAAAAAAAGCAATCCCAATAGAAAAATAGGCAAAGAAGCTAAACAGGCAATTTACAAACTGAAACCAAAAACGCTAATGAACATGAAGAGATGCTCAAACTCATTCGTAAATAGAGAAATGAAAATAAAACCACAGGACATACATTTACATCTGGCAACAGAAAGATAGACAATGGCACAGGCTGGGGCGGATGTGGAGATAGGGCAACATTGGTTCTGGGCTGGTGTAGGGTAGACTGGTGCAGCACTTCTGGGGAGCAGCCCATCACTGCTCAGGCACAGTGAGTGCAGGCACGCATCGGTGACCCTGCAACCTCATTTCTGAGTGCACATCGTAAGGAAGTTTGCATGGAAGTCCATACGAAGCCATGAATGCAGATGCTCTTTGCAGCATTCTTTGTAGTGATGGAGAGTAGGGGCCAACCTGGTGTCCGTCACTGGGAGAGTGTGTACCTACAATGCGGTGGATGCACGTGGCACATGGAGGCTGGATGATGCTCCCAAAGGTGTCCCTGTCCCAATCCCTGGAACCTGTGACTATTACTTTGAAGATGTGATAACGTTAAGGATCTTGAGGTGAGGAGATTATTCTGGATTATCTGGGTGGGCCTGATGTGATTACAACATCCTTATAAGAGGAAGGCAGGAGGTTCAGAATGAGAGAAAGAGATGCGAGGACAAAGCACAGGCTGGAGTGATGCACTCTGAAGACAGAGGAAGGACCACAGCCAAAGGATACAAGCAGCCATTAGAATCTGAAAAAAAGGCAGCGAAATAGGTTCCAGAAGGGACCAGTCTGGCCAACGCCTTGACCTTAGCCCAGTGAAACTGACTTCAGACTTCTGACCTCCAGAACCATAAGAGAATACTTTTGTGATGTTATAAGCCTTTAGGTGTGTGTAACTTGTTACAGCTGTCATAGGAAACTAATACTCTTGCTGAAATTAAGCAAGAGTTAGAAGCAATGCAGTAACTATACACATAGGAACATAAATTAAGCTTAAGCTTTCAATGTTAAGAGAAAAGGGTTTTTAAAAAATATCATGTTCATGGATTGGAAAATTCAATACTGTTAAGATGTCTTTCTGCTCAAATTGGTAGGTAGACTCAATGCAACCCTAATCAAATTCCCAGCAGGCTTTTTTTTTTTTTTCCTAAAAATTGACAAGTGAATACTAAAATTTATATGGAAATACAAGGGAACTAGAATAGCTAAAACAACTTTGAAAAAGAAGAATTAAGTTGGAGGACTTAGATTACTTGATTTCAGGACTTATTATAGAGCTACAGTAATCAAGGCAGTGTGGTTTTGGCATCAAGATAGACAAACAGATTAATGGGACAGAATATAGAGTCCATATACAACCCCAAAAGCATGACCCAGAAGCAAAACAAATTGATACACTGAACTTCGTCCAAACTGAAAATTTCTGCTCTTCCAAAGCCTCTATTAAGAGAATGAAAACAAAAGCCACAGACCAGGAGAACATATTCACAAATTATACAGTGTAATGATAAAGCACTTGTATCCAGATTATAAAAATAACTTTCAAAACTCAGTAAGAAAACAAACAACCTCCTCCACAAACGGGCAGAAGATGTGAACAGACACCACTGCAAAGGAGATACACAGATGGCAAATAAGCACATAAATGGTCCTTAATATCATTAGTCACTAGGGAAATGCAAATTAAAACCATCATGATACACCACTATGCGCCTATTAGAATGTCTAAAATTAAGAGGACTGTCTACACCAAGTGTTGGCAAAGCGTGTGGAGGAACTGGAACACTTCTGGCCGGAAAATGCTTTGGAGAGAAGTTTGGCAGTTATAAAAAGTTAAACTTATACCTACCACGTAATCCAGGTGTTCCATTTCGATGCATTTAACCAAAAGTAACAGAAGTTCTCTCTATTAAAAAACTCATAGCAGCTTTACTTGTAACAGCCAGAAATTGGAGAAAACCAAAATGTCCATCAGCAGGTGACTAGGTACATAGATGGATATGTCAATATAATGGAATACTACTTACGCTACCACGGGAAGAAATGAACGATTGATACACACAACATGAACGAATCTCAAAAACAGTCATGCTGGGCTTCCCTGGTGGCGCAGTGGTTGAGAGTCCGCCTGCCGATGCAGGGGACACGGGTTCGTGCCCCGGTCCGGGAAGATCCCACATGCCGCGGAGCGGCTGGGCCCGTGAGCCATGGCCGCTGAGCCTGCGCGTCCCGAGCCTGTGCTCCGCAACGGGAGAGGCCACAGCAGTGAGAGGCCCGCGTACCGCAAAAAAACAAAAAAACAGTCATGCTTTGCAAAAGAGGGCAGACAAAAAAAAAAAGAGTACACACCACAGAATCCCATTTATAGAAAATTCTAGAAAATGCCAGCTAATCTATAGTGATAGAAAGCAGATCAGTGGTTGCCTGGAGATGAAGGTTGGGAAGGGGCAGGAATAGAGGGGTTACAAAGAAACAAGAGGAAACCTGAGGGATGATGGACCTGTCGTTATCTGGATTTTGGTGATGGTTTCACAGGTGTCCAAACTTATCTCAATATGTTCAGTATAACGTCTGCCAATGATATCTCAATAAAGCTGGTAAAAGTAAGATAAACTCACAAGACTAAAAAGTAGAATGAGATACACAAACTACCATTTACATAATTAAATATATGTGTGCACGCAAAACAACACACACTTTGAAAAAAATATAAGCAAAACTAAAGCATATATCTGTGATAAACACATTAGAAAGTGTCTCCTAGGTGAGTGGGAGCTGAGAGACCAGAACTGGGGTAAAAGAGAATAAAAAAAGAAACGAAAGAAGAGAGAGACTTTTATAGACCAATGATGATTAATGAGGAACACAATGAACTCAACCCTCTGCAGAACAAAATTTTTTCTCATTATTTATCATAAAAAAAACGTTTCCTAGGATAAGATAAATTTTTGTCTCAATTCAAAATGGGAATATTTTTGAGATTTTTATGAAACTGATGCAATAATTCTGTCTCCAAAGGGAGACAAGTCACATTTTAGTGCTTCTGGATATGGACTTGTGGCTGGTATGTGTCACATCTCTGAAATACCTGCTAGAAATCCTGCCAGCAGCAAAATGCTGCCATTCCAAAGGGCGTAATTACCTTGATGTTTACAAAACTCCATCATACCCTTTACATGGGCCCATTGCACAGATGTTTAAGTACCTTCAAGCTGTGTTTTCATATGTACAGCTAATAACTCCTAGCGGTCGTTTCCCTTTAAATAAGGCCGAGAGTAACCAGAAGATACACTTGGCAGAAAGGGTTCCCTATGTAAAACATCATTTCTTTTTAGCTTATTGCAGAGAAATGAGGTAGGGGGAGGGTGGTTAGAAAATAATTAAAAGTGTGTGCTTCCTTATAACATGCTATCTCCACTAACTGAACTTCTAACCTGACATAAATACATTGCACACTGTAACCTGTTTCGCCTTATTATTAACCTTGAGCGTGGCAACCTATAAATCATCCCCGAAACAGCTGGCGCTCAGCATTGCCCCAAAGGTACATGATTACGATCGTTTTATATACGTCTTGGTGTGCAGACATGAAAAATTCATTGAAGAGGTTGGTATTGTAAGACTCGTTGTAATGAATTTTCTCAAAAACATAGATCATGCTTAAAATAGGCGTCTGCTTATTATAATGCGGCCATTTATATCCTCTTGAATTACCTTCCCCATAGCTCAGCCATTTTCTTAAAGTCAAACACGATGATACCGAAACAGATTTACTGCAGTCACTTTGCACTGCTTCAGAGCAGAAGGTCTTCCCCCTCCTTTCTGTGCTAATGCCTACAGAATCCAAGGGTACAGAGTTTTTTTTAAGGGAATCATTTGGAAGGTCATTCCTTAAAGGCACCCCACTTACTTCGGTTTCTCAACCATGAACACACAAGAGTATAGAAACCCCCAAAACTGTTATGCTTCTCACAACTTGCTAAGCTTTTTCACTGCTCCTGCAGAACGGTTCATACCAACATTTATTAGACCAATAAAACGTTAGTTAGTGCTGAAAGAGTCCTCAAGTGTCGCCCGGGCATTCACTGTGTAGATGAAAGTATCCCCAGGGGGCGGTGACCTCCTCAAGGTCACACATCTGGGAAGGAGGAGGTTCCAGACTTGGAGCCGAGTGTCAGGTTTGCAATAGTAACAAAATAATCACTCAGATAGTACATCTAGGTACAGGTTCAGTGCTAAGTGCTGGACACATGGTAAACGGCTGAATACTTCTGGCAGGTTTGTGAAGTGGGCACTACCACCACCACCACCACCATCACCATCACATTTAAGCAAACAGCCCCAGCGAGGTAGAGCAGCTTGCCCTGGGCGTGGACTTGTAATTGGCTGAGTGAGACTCAAGCAGACTCACTCCAACCCAAGTCCGTATTCCTCGCCACTGCTTTTTACTTCTCTGTGATGGTTTCTTATTTTTTCCTTTTCTCATGTGGCTGGCCAGACTTGTAACCTGTTACTATATGAATTCATAAAGCACACAGGGTGTTAGTTTGCTGGGGCCGCTGTAACAAAGTACCACGAATGGGGTGGCCGAAACAACAAATTTATTCTCTCACTGTTCTAGAGGCCAGAAGACCAAGATCAAGATGTCCACAGTGTTGGTTCCTTCTGAGGCCTCTCTCCCTGGCTTGTGGACGGTCGTCTTCTCTCCGTGTCTTCACATGGTCTTCCCTTGGTCTGTGTCCTGATCTCCCCTTTCTATAAGGACAACAGCCACGCTGGATTAGGGCCAACTGATAGGACCTTATTTTATCTTAATTACCTTTTGAAAGACCCTGTCTCCAAATACAGTCACATTCTGAATCACTGGCCGGGGAGGGGGGCGGTCAGGGCCTCAGCGTATCAACTGTGTGGGGGGAACTCAAGTCAGCCTATAGCACAGCATGCCTTTTCCCACTGGAAAACACCTGATTTAAAACAAATAGGCCGGGCTTCCCCGGTGGCACAGTGGTTGAGAGTCCGCCTGCCGATGCAGGGGACACGGGTTCGTGCCCCGGTCCGGGAAGATCCCGCATGCCGCGGAGAGGCCGGGCCCGTGAGCCATGGCCGCTGAGCCTGCGCGTCCAGAGCCTGTGCTCCGCAACGGGAGAGGCCACAACAGTGAGAGGCCCACGTGCCGCCAAAAAAACAAACAAACAAAAAAAACAAATAGGCCTAGGGCTTCCCTGGTGGTGCAGTGGTTAAGAGTCCGCCTGCCAATGCAGGGAACACGGGTTCGAGCCCTGGTCCAGGAAGATCCCACATGCCGCGAAGCAACTAAGCCCGTGTGCCACAACTACTGAGCCCACGTACCACAACTATTGAGCCTGCCCTCTAGAGCCCACGAGCCACAACTACTGAGCCCACGTGCCACAACTACTGAAGCCCGCGTGCCTAGAGCCCGTGCTCCGCCACAAGATAAGCCAGCGCAATGAGAAGCCTGCGCACCGCAACAGAGTAGCCCCCGCTCGCCACAACTAGAGAACGCCTGCACGCAGCAACGAAGACCCAACGCAGCCAAAAATAAACAAATTGATAAAAAAAATAAATAAAACAAATAGCCCTAATTCTTGTAGGTATATACATCTTCATTCGTTACCAGGTATGAGCTGTTAAAACCAGAGAAACCTTTTGTCTCTGTGTCCTTTTAAGCCAAGCTCCAGAAAAGAAGAGCTGGTTCTGGCAGAGGACTTGTTTGCTTGCATTTCAGCCCCTCCTGGGAGCACGACCTGACCTCACGGTCCATCTGTGTCCAGCACAGCCTGAGCTGCCGCACTGCCTACTGCTGTGTCCAGCAGAGCCACTGCTGTGTGGAGCCAGGCGTCATGACTGAGCCGCGTGACAGCAGACAATGTGGTGGGCTTCGCAGATAACAAGGCAGAAATCCAGCCTCCCCCAAAGGCAAGCAACGCACACACAGAGGCATCTTCCTTCTCAACTCACATTCCCCTTCATAAGGATGGAAAGTGGAGGGCAACTCTCTCGGGCCTATTTTGTTTTCTTCTGATTTGATTTTTATACCGAAGGGTGAGTAGGGGGCCCGAGTGCAGGTCCTGGGCGTTGTCTGCCATCTGGCAAGCAAGGCACATGGGCACCCAGGAACCTGGGGTAGCCTGGCAGGTATGCCATTCAGGCCCTGGGACCGGCTTCCAGAAGCCAGAGAGGGAGGAAAGGACTCGTTTCTATCCTCTAGCTTTGTACGAGGACCGTGCGGCCAGGCCCATACATGTATTTGATTGCCCTGAATTTCTATCTATCAGCCTCGATCCTAATGAATGAGGGAAATAATTTATTCTACTAAAAACAAACACACACACTCATACAAGAGTGGAGCAGATACAATAGGACAACCTTCCCTGTGGTACCACCATCACGCAGGGTCCGTGTGCACAATAGTTGACATTGTGAACGTGTTTATCTTGTGCCCATTCTACTCATTGTTCTATATGCATTATCTCATCCAGTCTTCAAAACAGGCCTATATGGTGGGTGCTCTTTCCATCCCGACTTGGAGCAGTTGAAAAGGGGGGCAGTCATGACCGCTGGCTGTTACACAATGGAGAGAGGCATCCTCTATCCAGGAGACATGTGGAGGACGCTCAGTTTAACTGTGAACTGGGTTTTCCTCTTCAGGGACTGGTCTTTCATCAGTTCTCCATTTCTAAGTGGCATTAAAAGCAATTCCCAGTCAACACAAACTTAATTTTCTGGTTCTCTTTCTCACCACCCTCTCAAAGAGGGAGTCATATGCTTTGAAAACCAGATGAAACTTAGGGACCCTCTTTCCAGAAAAACGCCTACACACAATTGTGCATCCAACTCCAGGAAATCTGAGGCCACCTTCACCTCCCTCCCGCAAAGCCCATCCACAGGCCCAAGTTAAAAGTCCTTGTCTGAAAGCACAATTTTCCAAAAAGCAGGCAATTACAGATTTCAATTTATTGAAATAATTGAAATTTCAATTTATTCAAATAATTTTCCAATAAGCATCCATTATTGTATCCTAAAATCAATTTAGAGGGGCGTGAACATTTATTTTTTTAATGGAATAGGATACAACAGAGAAAAGTGCATTAGAGGAAGTAAGGATATGTTACACTGTGTGAAGTTTTGAAAAAAATTCATATCCAAATGTGAATATGTACCAGGTCCCAGTGCCACTCGTATTTCTCTCTGGTGTTTGAGAGCCAGCGGCCTGGAAGCCTCGCCGCCACCCGGACTCCCTCCTCCAGGCTCTGCATCATGCTCTTGCCCGCCAGCGTTTTCAGGACGGGCATCAGCCTCATTTCTGTGAGACCTTCCTTGCAGAGCCGTCACCCCAGCCCCTCTCTCAGTGCTTTTCAACTGCACCTCCTACGCTGCTTGGCTAACTCGATAGATGAGGATGGTTTCATTTACTTTTGTTAAGACTTTTTTCTATTGGAGTATAACCGCTTTACAATGCTGTGTCAGTTTCAGGATGGTTTTAAAGTCATCCTTTACCGCGTGTCAATTCAGTGCCAGGCGCTAAGGACTTCGCACAGTCACAATTTCTAATCTTCCCACAACACTACAAGGAAGGCATGTTTGGTGTTATTATTATTTTTATTCCAAGTTGACAAATGACAGCGGTGAGGCTCAGAGGAGAACCGAACTCTGGCCGTGCAGGGCTGCCCCGCTGTGCATAGTGGAGTTGCCTGCCGGCTGTCATAACATGGTAGAAAGATCTCTGGGTTTACAGTCCAAACACCTGCCTGCATGCTACTCTGGGATGGCTGAGCCTTAATATCTTCCATCTCTAAACTCACAGCTGACTTGCGGTTTCAAAGTTCTATCAGCTGAGATAATGCCTGCATTCATGCTCTGAAATCTCGAAATCGCAGGCAGGTATATGCTATTTACACGCACTACGTCAGCAACACGCAAAGGGCTCAGAGAGCAAGGACCCTGACTACACCCTTTGTCCCGCGTCCCCCCCCCCCCCACCGCCCCGCATACCCTCTAGCTGCACATTAAATATTCGCCAACTGATGGCTGCTTAAGAACAAGAATGATGCCTATTATTCCCTTTCCCTAGTGAGCTTTAAAAAAAAGTGTCCTTCGTACACAAAAAGATTCCATGACGTTTGTCCTTGAGAGAAGAGGAGGCTTCTTGTAGGAAGCCCGGAGCACAGAATGGCTGCCTGAATCCACCAAGCAAGGGTGTCCAGGTCCAGGAGGAAATCGGCCGTGGGCACGGGCCGCGGGGATGCTGGCCTCGGCCCCGCCGCCGTCATTTTCAGATCACCGCTGGTGCACCAACAAGAAAAGAGGCATCACGACCACGTTCACGCAGGAGGGGCTGACGTGTGAGCCGTGCAACGGACAATTTCTAAACTTTTTTTTGGGTGGGGGGAGTGGCAATGATTCAGAAGCCCAGATGGCCTCGCCTTCGAGTTAATCGAGATCAGTTCAAGCTGCTGGTGCTCTGGAAATGAGGCTGCCAGGTGCAGGGAGCTAAAATTACCTGGAGCCGAGGACAACCCATCGTGTCCCCCCCTCCTCCAGGATCTGTGGGCTCAGGCCCTCCTGAAGTATTCAAGACATTTACACACAGCTGACAATCAACTGGCCAGGATATTGTGTACCTGGAACGGCTATTAAAACCGTAAGTCTGCCTAAACCCTCCAGTTATGGTGGATTTCTGTGTTTCCTTGAGGGCAGGGAGAGGCACCAGACTCCCGCCACCCATGAGGATACACGTGCCACGTCAGCAGCATTTTAGACAGCGGGAGCCCTGCGACCAGTTCTCCCTTTTCCCTGTGCCTTAATGCTATATACCACCTGCAAAGTAAAATCATGCGCTGTCTGATGCACACGGACGTACACAGAGAAATAAGTTCAAGCGTGTTGGGAACATGTGGACTGGAGATGAGTTTTTGGCCATTTAGTCATTTGAGCTCCAAATACAAGGAGGAACGCCAGATGATGTGCAAAACTGCTTTTCTTCCTGCGTCTATTTTCCACCTTGGTCGCCCAGTCCCCTCTCACCTTTCACAGGTCAGAGCTGTAGTGCTCCCAAACCACATTAAAAAGAACAACAGGGGCTTCCCTGGTGGTGCAGTGGTTAAGAATCTGCCTGCCAATGCAGGGGGCACGGGTTCGAGCTCTGGTCCGGGAAGATCCCACATGCCGCGGAGCAACTAGGCCTGTGAGCCACAACTACTGAGCCTACGCCCTAGAGCCTGCGAGCCACGACTACTGAGCCCGTGAGCCACAACTACTGAGCCTGTGCGTCTGGAGCCTGTGCTCCGCAACAAGAGAGGCCGCGATGGTGAGAGGCCCGCGCACCGCGATGAAGAGCGGCCCCCGCTCGCCACAACTGGAGAAAGCCCTCGCACAGAAACGAAGACCCAACACAGCCAAAAATAAAACAACAACAACAACAACAACAACAACATAAACACAAAAGCTTTTGTTTCTCTGACATTACAAACGGTATTTGGGTTTTCGCAGTGACTGTCCCCCACGGGAGGATTTTAATGGTAATAAACATTTGATACCCGAGAATCTCCTAGCAATGGACAGCTTTCTGGTTGAAACGTAAAGGGACACTTTCAGCTTTAATTGCATCCTGCCCTCCCCGCCGCAGGCTGTCCTGATGGCCAATGGTGTTTTTTTCCTCAAGAACCGTCTGGAGGCTGAGGGGCAGAGCTGAGCCCCTTGTCCTTGAGTTGCCATTGCTGTGTTACTCTCTCTGTTTCCTCTCAGAACACACAGGCTCTGCACAAGATGAGGCTCGAAAGAAAAGGGGGTTCGGGGTTTGTTTGTAACTTTACGTTTTAGAGAGTGAGGGGGAAAGGGAGAATTTTAAACGGTTTCATGTAACCCTTCAGGCCACTGAGTCAGTCCAGCGGCTCCCCAGAGCAGGCCAGGCTGAGGCAGCAGAAACCCAGCGGCAGAGAAGCAGGCCAGCTTCGTCCAGCAAGAACAATGCCTCCGCAGTCAGACACGGTGGCTGCTCTCATTTTCCAGGGACACTTACAATCAGATGGAAAGGATCCCAGAGGCGCCTCGCAGGGCTTCCAGCCTCGTGAGAGAACAGGAGCTCTGCAGCTACAGATATGCAAATCCGTCCTGAGAGCCACAACTGCCCAGAAAAGCCCTGTAGGGGTGGAGGCTGCCAAGGCCGCGTCCCATCCCTGCAGGGACTTCAAGTCCCAGACTTAGCCAAAAATTCTAAGGAATAAGCTTCAAGAACGTGCAAAGACATTTAGACTATCAGTTGCGCAGGTTCTATCATAAAATCAGCGTGGATGTAAATAAAGCAAAGCTCGTAATTGTATACACTTTTTTTTTTTTTTTTTTTTAAACTTGAACATCTTTCAGTCATCCTGTCCTGGGGTACTTTGGTCTTGCAGCACGAGAGACTGCAACCTTCTGGCTTGTTCTTCAGATCACAACATCAGCTGTTATTACAAGAGTGTGTGGCTTATTCTATTTTAGGTTGGGAGTTTTTGTTTAAGCTCACGGACTTGAATTGTTTAACAAGAATGGCAGGTTTATACTTCACACAGACAGCCTACTGCTGGACACGGCTTACACTGGAGGAGCCTAAATACTAGTTGTCGCCACCACACCTGTCTCAGCACTCAGACTCGGGCAAGAGATCCTGCCTCACCAGGTAAATGGCTGGTGGCAAGAACTCTGAGCTAACTCGCCAGGCTGTGCTGTGGGTTAACTCACAAGTGCCTATTACCAAACAAAAATGCTGACTTCTAAAATGTTAAGAGCTTCCTGACTCCCAAGGAAACATGGTGAAACATGTTGAACAGGATGAATTTTCCATTCCAAGACGTGATGTGTGCTCCCCAAACTATTAAATTTACAGCCCGCTTAGGTTTCAGTCACCCAGCCTACATCCAAGTTGAGGTCGCGTTAACTGCAGTTAAGTGCAGCTGATGGTTTGGGGTGTTGCAAAGGATGTGAAGCTACTGCAGTACCCGGCTTGAGTCACGGAAAAGAATCAGGTTCCTCTCATTTGTAATTTTGAAATCAATCAAAATTCCTGTAATTTTCAGATCAAAATGCAGAGGCGGGCAAGGGACGACGGAGGAAACCACCAAGAGTAGAGTATTAAGTGATTCCTAAACAATATTTTGACTTAGTGTTTCTCTTTATTACACCTTAGAAATAAATCTATTATGCTGTCCTTCAGCTGTAACTCAGATTCACCATGACAGATTTATCTTGGAGCCCAGAAAAGACCTCGCGAGTGAGAAAGGTTCACAGGGAGAAACATACTGGGAGGCAGCACTACACTTAAATAACATGTCTGTATTGCATTTGGAGATGGGTTCTGCCGTCTTTGTTCAATTGATGAAAATTTCAACCAGTTTAGGAGCTACACAAATGGTAAGAGTCAACCGTTCTGGAGGTAAAGATGTCAGATGAAAGAATATTCGAAATTTTCATTGTAATTACCCTATTCTTCAATTTCATTTAAATTACATGGTAAACATTCATCAAGGAGATGCAAATTAAAAATCAGCTCTACATTGGTAGATCCAAAATAAGATCTACAGACCAACAGGCCCGTTAGGACGGTGGACCTACATTGCCAACACATATACACAGGGAGTTTTTTAGTTTTGGTCTAGAGCATTAGGAAAGTTCAGCAAAAACCTTAGACATAGAAATGATTTGTATAGCTCAAACTACTCTGAAAATCACATTCTAACTCCTACAAGAAAAGAAATCTCCAAATTAGCTGAGTCTCCCAACAAAAAATTCGATGATGAAATACTTTCACTGAAGGAGTCTTACGTTAGATTAAATATTCCGGATGGTAATTTATACATCTATTTTGCCAAATGTAGTTTACTTTACTATAAAATGTCTATAAAACGATGGTAAATCTTACCTGTGCTAAGAAAATACATAAAATTGCTCATTAGAGAGCCGAGTTGAATGAATAAGGTATATTCTAACTTTTAAGTGCTTGTTAGTAGAGGTCATTTACATTGTTTTGCTTCCCAATTTAAATTTATTGATGGCTCTGGAGGCGCACTGATGTTCACTGCACATGCATCACTTCAACGTTGCACGCACCTTCTTACCTCCGCTACCTGTTAGAAATAATTGCTGAAAACTCTTCCCAAAGATAACTAACAAATAATTTTCATTGAACTGAAAAGATAACTTTGTAACAGGACACGGACGGAAAGATTTCTGTTCCTAGCACCTTTTCTATTAACACTAATCATGGAATTAAAAAAAAAAAACCAGTGTATGTTCTTCATCTGTTGGTTTTACCTTTGGGTATATTTCAGTAGGAGTAATCCTGAAAAGTTAATTCAAATGATTCACTTAATGTAAATTGGGGGCTCTATTTCCTTAAAACATAGCCCAAATCCATTTACTGCTTTCCGTCTCCATTGCTACCTACTGCCTTGATCCAAGGCTGCTACAACTGTCTCCTAAATGGGGCTCCTGATTCCTCTTTACAAGTCATTTTTTTTCACATTGCAGCCATAGTGATTATTTTTTTTAGGAACATGAATATGATATCACTTCTCTGCATAAAACCTTCCAAGGAACTTTCTATGGCACCTAGAAAAGAAATCCAAATCCTCCACCGGGACCAGTTTGGTCCCTAGCCCCCAAATCTTCCAGGCAAACAGGCTCCCTGCCCCTGCTTCCTCCAAGCTCACTGTCAACACAGGACCTTTGCACTGGCTCTTCCATTTGCCTGGAACATTCTCCAACCAGCTTTGTCTGGCCACTGCTTCTCATCAACTCAGGTGTCAGCAGAGTTGTCCCCTCCACAGAGAGCTCCTGCCTGAGCACCCCATCACCTTATTTAATAGTATTCCTCCATCTACAAAAATTGTATTTGTATCTGTGTATCACCTGTCTCTTCCTATTAGCATATAAGCCCAGTGACAGCAGGGCCCTAGTCTATTTTTGGTTTTTGCTATATCCTTGCCACTAAAACAGTACCTAGCACATAGCAGCCAGTAAATGTTTGTTGATGAATGTTAATCACCCCAGTGCAGCGGTTAAGTGCCTAGGGTTGAAATACCCCAGAAGTTAGATCAATCTGAGTTGAAATACCAGGTTTGCTATTTGCTAGCTCTGAGGCTTAAGTTAATCTTTTCCAAAGACTTGACTTCTTCATAAAACAGAAACATTCATGGGGCAAAAGATAAATCCAAATTTAAATGAGGGAACTGGGACTCAAGTTTGCCTGGTCAGAGATCACACTCTTCTTCCAGGTTCTGCTTCATATAGACTCTGCCTCTTAATCCCAATCTGAGATTTAAGGTCCCTTATGGAGGGGT
>NW_006799066.1:1052431-1063840 GCF_000442215.2 Lipotes vexillifer | reverse complement strand
TGGGGGGGGGAAGGGGGGGGGGGGGGAAACGCAAAAGTACAAAAGCCCTAGACACTTCAAATCATCACTAAATAACTATTTTATTTCAGAGACCAGAGTGCAGTACTGCAGGAAGCTGTAAGGAAGCTCTAATGTTCGACTGCCTGGGTTCAGATCCAGCTCCTGTACTTACTGCTAGCCAGTTACTTAAAGTCTCCAGGTCTCTGTTTCCTCCTGGAAAGCAGCACTTCCCTCACAGAAGAGAAGTGACAGTGAAACAGCAACGCCATGGAAAGCACTGAGCACCTCAGTGCTTAATTTATACAAGCACGTGACGAACACCGGTTATGAAGGATCGGACTGAATTTAAAATATTTCTTACTTAGGCAAATTCGAGATCTCACGTCGAGAATTAACTCCATTAGGAAAAAAAACAAACAAACGCATTTTTTGCGTTTGGAACCTTGCATGACTTCAAAGCCACCTTCACAGGTAAATCCCAGATGACTCAGGGCCGGAGGCTGACCTACCTATCATGTCAGGGGTCCTTCTGGCCACAAGCAATTGATGCCTCTGCTTTGAAGATCGTCATTGTTCTCAGCATCTTCCTTTAACAGGGACAGAGTCACATCGTGTGCTCTATTTACAGAAGGTCATAGGAAAACTTCCAACGCTATAAAGAATTTCAGAAGAAGCCCCTTTAAGACTCACCTTATGAAACATATTCTCCCTACCTAAGGTCCTATTTGAAGGCTTAAAAAAGACTTTCAGTTATTTAAATATTTAAGTTCTTTATACTTTGTGGAAGTCTAGTCTTATTTTCCACGTTTGAAGAATTCTGTTCCCGAAGCTATTCTTTAAAAAAAATTCTTTTTAACTTTAACTTTATTATTGTTTTTATTGAAGTATAGTTGATTTACAAAAGGCACTTTCCTGCCCGCGCACTACCCAGGCGCTCACTTTCAAGAAAGAAGAGTCACGGTGACGTGACAGGTGAAGCCACCACAGGGCGTCTAAGGTGGAGGCTTCATGAAGCTCTTTTTCCAGAATCATCATGGGTATATTTTCATCTTGCGATGCTAATTCACGGAACCTTGTTATCTAAAAGGGACTCGGACAGCCTCTCTTGTGCCACGTCGGGCGGGGGACGGGCTGGGCGCATCCCGGGGGCGGTGTGCAGGGAGCCACCGCAGACCACCCTCACCCTCTCTTCCCCTCCTTTTTAACTGCAGGGACACGGGGCTTTATTTTTGGTCAGGTGACATTACAAAGCGAAAACAGAGCATCTCAAATCCTAGCTTACCTCGAACATCAGAGGTCATAAACGGGTGCACGAAACAGCGTCTCCCTGCCCGTGCGTGCGCGAACCTGCACGTGCGCGTGTGCGTACGTGCGCGAGCGCGTCCCTGCACGTGCGCGTGTGCGTGCTCGCGCTCGCCTGCGCTAGCTGCAGCACGCCCCTGCTCGTTCCACGTGGGGCTCCGTGGCGCTGGCACCGAGCCCGGGTCCTGAGGACACCAGAGTGCCTTCGCGTCCCTTGCTGACACCACGGCATTGTGTTTTTCTACCCATTAACCGAGGATAAATGACCCAGATATTGTGCCTATTAAAGCCTCATTTTTCTTTTGACCCTTTGTTCCTCTGTGTACCACATTATCAGACGCTGCACACATTTTTTAAGTAGTCTCGGCCTCGGATGACCTTTTGAGGGAGTAATGGGAGGTTTCTGCGTGTGGTTCTGTTGAGATATCTGGAGTGGAATTATGTCAAGGTAACGTGAGGTTTTTCTTCCAGTCTAGTCGGAAGACAATCAGTTGAGCGTGTTACCAACAGCTAATCTGGTATAGGAGGATATATCAAGAAACTGTACAAAGGCCAGAATGCTGTATTTGCATCTATTGCGAATACAAAAAATAGAGTGAAACCAGTTCCCCTACCCTACTACATTCTATAATTACATCTCTGCATATCATGGGTCACTTTTATTAAAAGCATCATTACTACAGTTGGCAGCAATTTACATTTTATCTTACATGATAGCAGTTTTCAAAGGAAAAAAAATAAAAGGACATCACAACAAAGAAAAACAATACATTTACAAAGTCATGTCTGTAAACTTCAAGGCTAGTTTAGAGCTGAGGTAATGCTGTTTTAGCTTGTGGCTAAAGTAACGAAGTCCTTTAATTTAAAAAAGGTACCTGATTCTCTCTTCTCTCACTCTTTATTTACTCATCTATTTATTTTGTTTATACCAGTGCATTACAAGACCACGAGACAATGGAACTGCAGTTCTGTCTGGCAAGAACCCTCCCAGTAGGTTAATTTCCAAAGGGACCCTTCACATTCAACAGCTGCCTTATTATTGCTGCGCCTCGGGACAGAGACGTTCACACTAAGGTGGAGATTGTCAGAGTGTGTGGATGTGTGTGATGCGCAAGTGCGGGAACCCCCGTGTAGTCAAAAAGGGAAACAAATGAGCGAGGATGATATGTATGGTAAATTTCATCTTGACCTTCACAGCAAAAAAATTAAAATTAAAAAATTAAATATATAACTTCATACTTCCTTTGAGCAGCACTTCCTTCCATTCGTGCCACTTGGTTACAAATTGCTCTTTATTATAATACCAATGGTACCAAAAGAAAAGGAAAAGGAAAAAAAAAAAAAAAAAAAAAAAGCAGAGCATTATGTAAGTTTCCTTAAAAAGACACGATCATCTCTCAAATTTCATCTCTCCTAGGGATAATAAATAATGCACTGCACAATACTTAATGACCAAGATACCTTTTGACACACCTGTATAACATGACTTGGGACTTTTTTTTTTCTTTTGCTACACTATGTTACAGAACAGCTTATAAAACTAGGTATGAACATTAACTGTGAGTGTAAACAGTAGGACTACCACTTGTCAAAAGTTTTAAACACTTTAACTGAAACTGGTACTGGTTATCCATCATTTTCATTGTTTTCTATTTCGTCCCCCCCGTCGAGTGAGTCTAGCTCTTCGCCCTGTGCTATCTCGTCTTCTAAGACTGAGGACTCCGCCGTCTTGTCCAGGCTCTCCTCGGCGTCGCTGCCCTCGAGGGTCTCCTCTTCCTGAAAGGCACCCCCCTCGGCCTTGTCGGGAGCCTTGTCGTCGCCGGAGCCCACGGCGTTCTGCAGTCCCGCCAAGGCGGGGAAGCCCGGCAGCGTCAATCCCCCCAGTCCCGGAGGTAGAAACATGGACGGGTAGAAGAGGCCCGGGGCCATGGTGGACAGGAGGAAGGGGTTGAAGGCGAGCGGGTTGGAGGGCAGGCCGGCCGGGGCAGTAGCAGCACCAACAGATCCATTCGCGGAGTCTGGGCCCGGAACGGCGTCTGTGCTTTTCTCCGAGTCCTTGTTCTCGTCCTCGTTCTCGCTGCCCTTCTCCTCCGCTTTGCACGCGCCGTCTTCCGGCTCCGCGGGGCCGGCCGCGGCAGCGGTGTTGCCGGCAGCGGCGGCGGCGGCGGCGGCGGCGGCGGCGGCGGCGGCGGACAGCGGGGTGTTGAGCAGCCCGCCCAGCCCGAACATGCTGGGCAGGCCGGCCACGCCCGGCAGCACCAGGGGCAGCACGGCGGCCGGGTTCTTGGCGTCGCCTCCGGCGGCGGCGGCAGCAGCCGTGGCCGTGGCCAGTCCCGGAGGGAAGCCCATGAGGCCGGCCAGCTGCAGAGACTGGAGGTTCTGGAGGCTCTGCAGGCTCGTCAGGTCCATCCCAGCGAACAGGCTGTTCACCAGCAGGGGGTTGATGCCCGACGTGGAGGCCACGGCGGCAGCGGCTGCGCGGGCGATTTCACTTTTGGGCCTCCGTCCCCGCCGGCTCGCCCCTTCTCCCCGCACCACGGGTCCGGTGAGAAGACGGTCAAACATCGACTCAGGAACGAAACCCTGAAAGGAAGGGAGAGGCAAACAGGGGCTATCAAAGCTTCGGAAGAAAACCTCATTTCCACGCGGGCCTCTGTGGTGGACTGAACACTGACATTCGTCACGGAAATACACAAGCAATTATTTCCATTCTAGAAGCTCAAGGAGCAGACCTCGGAAAGCAAAACTTCTCTTTTTTAGCATTACATAGCTCACCGAATTATGCTGAATTGCAGAAAAAAATGTTAAAGGCTACTCTATCGGTGAGGTAAATGTCAAGATATCTGCATCCATAGCTAACTCGAGAAATAGCACATCAGAAGGAAGTGGAAAACTATGGAAAATTTAATTAAAGTTATATTTTAGTATCTACCCTGGAGAAACAAAAACTCATGTTCACACAAAAACCTGTACACGAATGTTTATAGCAGTTCTACCCATAATTGTCAAAGTCTGAAAACAGCCCAGATGTCCTTCCACGGGTGATGGGTAACCACACCCAGGGGTACAACCACACACAGGAGCCTGATCAGCAGCGAAACCTGTGACACATGTAACCACTTGGATGAATCTCAACATGGTGAGTGAAGGAAGCCGTCTCAAAAAGGGGACGTAATTTATGCTTCTGTTTAGGTGACATCCTCAAAAAGACAAAACCTCTAGGGATGGAGAACAGATCAGCGAGCGGTGGCCGTGGGCTAGGCGTGGGGACAGAGAATAATACAAAGGAATTTGGGCGAGTCACAGAACTGTCTGTATTCTGATTATGGTGGCCGTTCAAGAAACCATCCATGTGTGAAGACTGATAGAACTGTATACCAAAAGAAAAATAAGCACTTTTACTGTATGCTTTAAACAGACAGACAAAAAGAAATCAAGACGTTTAAACACATTAATTTAAAAAAGAGACAGTGAAATTAACGCTTAGGCAGAACTGCTGTATTTTTTCATTTGTTTATTTTAAAATCAGAAATCACAGTTTACCTTAAGGATCTCAACCACCATAAATTCCATTCCACAGATGCTATTAGCCACGTTTACCTGGGGCATTTCCTCCCTGGAGCAAGTCTGCCTCTAAGACTGTGAGTGTGTATTTCTATACAGTCCCTTTAAATCAGAGCTGTCAAATTAATCCACCTTGGTGGATTAATGACATATTGATACAAGGAATGATGATGTATTAATGATGTATGAAAATGATGCATTATGTCAACTCTTTTAAGCCAAGAATAAGTTATCACTGAATAATTAATGGCCCACAGAAAATAAAGAAAAATTCAGGAAAACAGTTTTGTACAAATACCTTTCTGGACAGAAAGGCAGAGTCTGTACTTACAGACTGCTTGACTATATCGGTCCAGTCTGGGGCAACTGCAAACTCGGGGTTTTCTTCCAGCCACCGGGGTAGATCCTTCATCGGAGGCGCCATAGCTCCACCCATCTAGGGAGAGGCGTTCGGAAAATGATTTAGAAACAGACAAATCCTTCCCTCTCCCCGTCCCGTCTGTATATCTACACATATACATACACAGATCATATAAATATACAAGTATTCTGGAAGAAACATGATTCTTTTCCCCTATAAAAGATGTCAGAATAAAACACTTCTTTCTGGGAAAAGAAATCACATAGAGATCAATTCCCTTTCCCAATGTTTACCTTCTTCCCATTTCGTTTATTGACAACAGGCACCCTTTCTTCTCCTGTCAAAGTGTTTATATCCAATTTATTAGGGTTTCGACATCTGTGTCGTTTCTGTTTCGGTTTCTGAAATGAGGAAAACAGCACATCTGCATTCTTCTGCAAAAAAAACAAAAACAAAAAACATATTTAGTAAAACTGTACTTAGTACTTATTCTTTCCTATAGAAATGACAAACAGAAGAGTCAAGCCATTTTCAATTACTATGGAAGTTTCAAGAATCATTTTAATTATTAGAAACCATAGTTTCCTTTGAAAGGGAAGACTATCCTCTTTTTCCTTTACTTAAGGAACAAACTTAGAAGCGGAGAACATGCTTTTCCTTTTATCTCTCAATAACTTGCTTAAAATCTTTTCTTCAAATGTTTAACCAAGTCATGGTATTTGAAAAGGAAACTTTCTCTGGTACCTTTGCTGATCTCTACTCAGAGACTTGAGTGGATACAGAGGTGATCTCACATCTACGACATGCGACTTGTACATGAGGAGAAACAACCCAAGGGATAAAAGAGCCTTTGCAGGAGGGTGCATTCTGAGTGGCAGGAACTCAACAAGACAAAATGTGAACTCCTACACTTAAGTTTTCCAAAATTCAATCACATAAGTAATAGGACGTAAAACATCTGCACAACTAGCTAGCAAGCAGTTTAAGTGACAAATCATCTGGAGATCCTGTCTCATGTTTAATAAACGGCATGAGTGTTAGCTGTTTAAGAAAGAAGTTAAAAAGTCTTGGGCTGTGTTAGTGGCTCAGATCTCTGCAGTAACAGCTTCCTAATATTCTGTGCTGGGCAGACCCAGTCCAGAGACCAATTAGAGCACGTTGGGGAGTGTCTTCCCAATAAGGAGTCCCCCCTGGAAACCACGCCATGTGAAGAGTAACAGAAAAAAAAAAACCACATCTATTTGGTGGGAGAAGAAAAAAGCAAGGAAATGCATACTAGGCATCTTCAAATAACTACAAGGCTGGCCCTTCACGTACGACAGACCTGAAGCTAGTTTCTCTAATGTAGAATATACAATGACAAAAGCTGGGGAACGTCCGAGATGACGAGACAGTCAAGTGAAAGGCAGAGGGACCATGGGAGAAGGAAATGGACTGATTGAGCAAGAATCCTCCCAACCCTACACTCCGTGATACTCACTGGTACGTAACTTGGCGTATCAACAGTGTAAGCGGGATGCAGCTTCAGCCATTCAACTAAGTCCTTATTTTTAGGAGCTTCTTCCCCCGCCAGCCTAGTCCCATCGTCGAGATTTATAACTGGGATCCGCGTGTCTGGGTCCAGCTGTCCAGGAGAAGGAACGTTTCTTGTAGGTGGGGTCTCTATATCTTCTTCAAAAGCTTTGGTCACCTCAGCATCCTCCTGCAGAAAGTTGACAACGGTCGGAATTCTCACGTGAGGAGAGAGATCCTGACAACATCCTAGCCCGAGGAGACGCCAGCCTAGCACAATGGATCTCTGATCATAAAGGGAAAAAAGTTACTCGAAACAACGGCAGTTTGGGAACAGCTATTAAATGAGAAGGTGGAACGTGTATCATTCTTCACACTGCAGAATTAGTAATGGGGTAGAAAATTCACAGTCCATCACCGCTCCATGTTTGAGATCTTAAGCAAGCCGCTAGGAGCGTGACACAGGCAGTGGGGCCTGAGCCCGATACGTATGAAAGGTAGCCTCTCAATCTCTTTTGGGGATCCCTGGATAGCATCATTAAAGAAACTGTAATTAAAGGAATGTTCCCAAAGCCAGTTTATAGCTAGCTTTGTGGCACTCTGTGATCAGCACACTTTTGTCGGTAGCACAATAGCTCATATTAGGCGTGTGTGCCAACACCGGAAAGATCAGCGCTAACTGGAGCTGAGTTAGAGTTGAGACTCTACCATCGCCCAGCCACTGGTCCTCAACCTGCAGACATCTTCAGTGAGGCCCATCTGTCCATCCCTACTGTTCCCGCTTTGGTTCAGGTCTCCGTCACTGACCACCTGTATCACTGCATGACTCCTAAACGGTCCACCCGATTCTAGTTCCACCCTTCTTTAATCCAACCTCCACTCTGCTCAAAAATCATGTTACATCACTCCCCTGTTTAAGCTATTTTGATAAGTGAACCCGCATCACCTTCAGGATAAAATCCAAGTTCTTTAGCATAGCAATCACAGCCCTCCGTGATTTGCAGCCTACCTTGTCGCCAAGGTCATCTCTGCCGAAGCTGCCTCCTCACCAAATTCCCTGGCCAGTAACTTTCAGTTCACCAGACACGACAGGCTCTCTCTGGCCTCAGTCCCTTTGCACATGCTCTCCCTACCCCCTCTTTTCAAATGACTTACCCCCATACAACCTTCAAAATTTCACCAAGGTATGACCAACTCCAGGGAAACTTCCCATCCGTTTCTCCCCACATCCACCTCCTCCAGTCCCATTCTTCCTTTGGGTTTTCAAAGTACCCCAGGGACTTCTCACAACAGTGATATGTTATTTATCTGTCACCCATCTTATACACTGAGTTCTCTGGTGCAAGCACCCGTCGGGCCTTTATTCTTCGCATCCCCGTGCCTGGCACAGGGCGGGGTTGGCTCTCACAACTTACTTACTTTTCACGGCTGCACAGTGGTCTCCAGTTTGAATGCTAACACAACACAAGATTTTGGGATCTGTCTTGTTCCATACGAGTAACGCTGCCGACCTCTATACCTCTTCACTACTCATTTATTTACAGACCAATCAGCATTCTCCTTGTATTTTACGGGCATGCACATAACCCTCTATAATACCAAATGAGGAATTCCCAAACCAACAGTTAACTTACTTTTCACGGCTGCACAGTGGTCTCCAGTTTGAATGCTAACACAACACAAGATTTTGGGATCTGTCTTGTTCCATACGAGTAACGCTGCCGACCTCTATACCTCTTCACTACTCATTTATTTACAGACCAATCAGCATTCTCCTTGTATTTTACGGGCATGCACATAACCCTCTATAATACCAAATGAGGAATTCCCAAATTCCAAAGTTAAAAATTAAAAAAAAAAAAAAAAAAAATTAAAATACATTCTCTTAACATCTGTTAGGAGTTTTGAGCCAGGTTGCTAAATATGACTTCAGGGGAAAAAAACAAATTCCTAGGGACAGCTTAAAATACGTGAATGAATAAAAGCAGCCATAAGTTTAACATAGGGTGTGTGTAACTACAATAGGAAGCAGCACTTGGTCGCGCTGACTGTTAATCCCTGACGCTGGGTCCACAGACAAACGTGAGAGTCAAACTGAAAGACAGTAAATGAAGCCGTGTGTGAGCTGCAGAAACTCCCCGATTTGTTGATGTTTGTTCAGTGAAGAAAACCTATCAAAGCATCAGGGTGGTTCCCTGCAGGAAGCTAATGGCTGGCGATGCCACTTTGGGGACCACACACCTAGAAATGGCGTTTTAACTTAGGGAAAAAACAATCACAGCTGATCCACTGTGAGGTGTATTTTTCAAGATTCTAGAAGTAGTCAGATGATCAACAAAAATGACCATTATACTACCAATGGTACATTTGTAATGAGTTTTGAAAATTACCTTTTAACCACCCGGATGCTTCCGGTTCAATCAGACCCCACTAGGGGGCAAGTTTCAGTGAAGGCTATTTTGTCACTTCGAGACTCTAACTTGACCACGCCTTCCCTACTCTTTTATTAAGTTTCCTCTAAATTCAAGAAATAGAAAATGGGGAAATAGTAATAGGAATGAAATAAGGAAAAACATATTGAAACAAACGTCTCCCCTCGGTGTTTCCCAAACTGCGTCCCGCCGCCCAGGCGATGGGCTGGCCGCCGGCATCCCATCTCCTTGGGCAGGAGCTCCAGCACCTCTGTGCTGATTCGGGTTTCAAATCCAAAGGCTTACAGTACCTTGTACCAATTTCAGTGCTTTAAAAAGACGTCGTGTAATCGGGTTCTCTGGGGTAAAACCTCATCGTTAGTTGGGCGGCACTTTTTTAGGTGAGTGGTTGAAGCGGATTAAGGAAGAGAGTTATTTTGATTACACTGCACTCATTTCCTCTGAATTGAAGAAGAAAATGACAAAATCCACTGACACACATACTTCTCGCAAACCTAAACTAGCACAGGTCTCAATTCAGTTGAGATTTTTAAAATATCTGCTTCTGGAGGCAAGAGAATTTGCGATCACTAGCTTTGCATGCGAACAAAAATCTTAAGTCTGAAACTGAACAAATCTAATAAACGCCAGGCCCCAAACAGATGGATACTTTTAAGAGCAGAAGCTTTTTCCACCTTGAGGGTTCAGAGCTAACGATTACAGGCTCAGAAGAACATGTTTTTGTTCTGGGCTAGTCTTCCGAGAGCGATCAATATATTAGGATCTTGGGAAGAATAAATCCTCAAGCTACCCATGGTTCAGGCCGAGTGATCTGCGTCAACGCTCAACACAGTTTTCCGGCTCAGAACCACGACTCTGTCCATCGCGACTGCTTCTTTAGCGGAAGGGGCCGGCTTTCGCGCCGCGTCACCGAGGGGCGCGCGCCCCGGAGTGGGCGGCAGAGCCGGGACCCGGGCCGCCGGCGCGGGCACGCGGCGGGGGAGCGGGGGGCGGGGGGGGAGCCAGCCCCTGAACTTACTGCACTCAATGACGTCCGTTTGTGGCTCATGAACAGCAGGTCGAGGCCCTCCACGTTTTTCCTCCTTCCCCGCCTCCTCTTCATGGGAGGCTCTCCGTCCACGAGGGAGCCGTTGAGCAGATGCCTGGCGGGCGTGCGGGACAGGCCTGCCTGGAGCAGCTCCATTTGAGTCTTAAAGGCATCAGACATGGGCGCCGAGACATTAGGCAAGATAAACTTTGAAGTAAGAGATGAAACATTTGAGGTAGAGCTTGCTGCCTCTCTCGAGGCCTTTGATAAATCGACAACTTTCTCGTGTCCATTTTCCGAGACCACCTGATTCTCCCGCAGCTGGGCAACCATCTCCATGAGGTTTCGCCGCTTGGCAGCTCTTTCGGCCTCGATTTCGATCTTCCTCCTCCTTCTCCTCCGCTGGCGAGGGGCGGAGAGGCTGAGGGCGTCTTCCTGTTGAGAAACCCCAACGCAAGAGTGAGCCAAAACCGCAGCTGCTGCACGGGCCGGCTCGCGGAAAGCAGGAACGAGGAGCTTAAGGAATTAAACATCCGAGGCTGCTGAACGGAGCTGAGGAAACAGCCGCCTCCTTAGTTCTCAGTAGGACCAGTGAACACGAGCTTCCAAACTGAGTCAAGGGAGCTTATCTTTAAGCGGCACCAGCAAAGCGCCCTAACTGACCTTGGACAACTGAGGGGAAGCGGTGAGGTCCTCGCTGCCGCTGATGCTCGCCTGGCCCACCACGGAGAGCTCGGCCAGGCTCCTCTTCTGCAGGGGACAGTCGGCAGTGGGGGCCGTGTAGCCGGGGATGAGGCCCTGGAAATCAAACATCTGGCGCCTATTTACCGGCCATTTGCCTTTCAACACTGCTTCACAGATGTTGTCTAATCGGTTTATCATTACTCGATCCTGGAGGGAGAAGAAAAGTCACACGAAACTGTAACAAAGACCTGGTGAAAATTACGAGATAAATACATCCACTGAGATGCTGAAGAGCAGAAAAGGCTTAAAAGCAGACGGGCAAGCGAAAAGCAAAAGTAAACAAAAAGCAAACAAGCATGGAAATAAACCAAACCCACCAGAACCACTTTACTCTGGTGTGAGGCCTGAAGGTGGCCGCAACACATAAGACTCAGCATTTTTCAATTATGAACAATGAATCACATAAACGGGAGAACGTTACATAACCACCACCTCTAAAATGTCCCCGTGTTTTACAAGTAACTGTC
>NW_006799066.1:1050412-1052402 GCF_000442215.2 Lipotes vexillifer | reverse complement strand
TAAAGATTGTTGGTGCACGTCAGCAGGTGATAATGGAAGCCTGCAGTCAGCCTCTTGACGCTCTGGTGCTTCAGTCCCCGGGCTGGACTGCAGCCTGTCCCAGGAAGTGGGACATCATTAGCGTCACTATTAATAAAGTTCAGCATTACGAATGGGCACCAACCTAGGAACACCTAATGAGCGTCAATTTGCATCTCCCACCTATTATCACTTCAAGTTTCATCGCAGCGTGTCCTTTAAAAATGTCTAATTACAGCTCTTAGACCCAGTTTCCATAGATTAAAAGCCTGCTACTATAGACCTTTCTGCTTACCTGGGAAGCTGCCTTCTCAACTCAATAAGGCAGACTAGCAAAACGGGAAATAAGGAAGCACACGGAGAAAAAAAAAAAAAAGTCTCCGATAGTACACTCTTCAGTTAAAACTTTCACATTGTTTCTTTCACAATGAATACTATGGGAGAGCAGCCCGGGAATGAGTCGACGGAAGCCTTTTTTGTGTTGTTTGTTTTAAACCAGACAGCCCTGTTATGGTGATTAGGATGATTATCTCTCCACCCTGAGAAACAGACCCAAATTACATAGGGATTTATTATAAAATTATCCCAGTTAGCCAAAAAAGTAATTTCTCCTTTGCTTTTGGGTTATAGATAACTACATTTGGAATTATCTCATAATGTATTCGAGCAAATGGGTCAACGCCCACCCTCTCCCCAGTTCAGAAGATTACGGGGTTCCAAATGTATGAAGTTGTCTTAAATCTGAAAGCTCTGCTTCAGGATTTAAAAAAAAAAAACCCAAAACACACAGTTTTAAAGTCCACACAGGTTCCGTCGGGCACTGTTGTTGGGCTTACAAAATGGTACAATGGCTATGGCAAACGGTATAGAGGTTCCCCCCAAAATTAAAAATAGAACCATCACATGATCCAGCAATACCACTTATGGGTATGTTTCCAAAAGAAATGAAAGCAGGGTCTCAAAGAGACATTAGTCCATTCACATTTACAGTAGCACCATAATAAGCCAAGAGGAGAAAGGTACCCAAAGGTCCCAATGATGGATGAATGGATAGAGAAAATGTGGTATATACACACGATAGAGTATTATTCAGCCTTAAAACAGAAGGAACCCCTGTTACGTGCTTTGACACTGATGGACCTTGAGGACGTTACACTAAGTGAAGTAAACCAGTCACAAAAGAACTAGTAGTGTACGATTCCACTTATGTGAGGCGCATCTAAGCTAAAGTAATCAGGTTCACAGAAACAGGAAGTAGAATAGTAGTTGTCTAGGGGCAGTGGGGCAGGGGAGTTGATCTACAGGGAAGGAGTTTCAGTCCTGCAAGATAAAAAAAAGTCCTGGGGGTCTCTTTTACAACAACCTACACACTTAACAACAGTCAAGATTGTACATTTCATTGTACGCGTTTTTTACCACAATAAAAAATTCTTTTTAAAAAAGATTCACACATCTTATTTTGTCAGATGGGTGAGTCTTTTGAAACAATAATCCATAGACTGTACTAGACAATCTAAAAAACCGCAAGGAAGCAAAGATCCTTATGAACAGTTCTTTTTTCTTATTCGCTTTGCTTCCTGGCACCTTTCCTATCCTATTAAAAAAGTTATTCCACAGAATTTTTTCTTTGGGCTTTCCCAGAGCATTCTTTTAAAAACACAAGAAAAATCTACAATCTTCATAACACTGTGTCAGAGTTTACCTTAAAATTAGTTGAAAAATCAAGCTAGAACGATTTCCTCCACCCTATTCTTTTTTGGTCACCAAAACAACAACAACAACAAAACCCCACCAACCTTAGGCCAAAATGAGAAGGCAAACGTTCTTTCATGAAGGAGCTGAGCTACGGACGGATCTCCATCCTCCATGTAGAATCCGTCTCGGGTCTCATCCCTAGCAGTGCTCATGGAAGCATTGCTCTCTTCATCAAAATTCTTCCCTCTCGAGACAGTTCCTGCTGAGAAATGAGGTA
>NW_006799066.1:1048840-1049508 GCF_000442215.2 Lipotes vexillifer | reverse complement strand
TCCTGCTGAGAAATGAGTTAATGTGCATCGCTCATAACCAGCATATCGCTGAAAAGGGAGTGTAGAAAAGACATGATTTAATATCTGAATGCTGATGAGCTCCATTTTATCGAGTACCTACTGTGGCTACAATGGTATTAGGCATGTTACAAGTCTTGTCGCTTAAAGCTTGCAAGGGCCCTTTTACGTAGATGGTGTCATTCCTGTTTTACAGAAGAGGAAGTAGAGGCTTAGGGACGTTACGTCTCACTAGTCGTCAGGCATCCTGCGAACAGGTCTCGCAAGGCGGCTGAATGACAGCCAAGCCTCTGACCCACAGCAGAGCCTCTGTTCTTCCGCCAGGAAAAGGACTAATGCGTTGGCCAGAGTTCCGAGCCGCAGCTCCGGCAGAAACGTACAACGCGGCGCTTCATTTTTCCTTCGTGGCAGGTACGGCAACCTACCTGGGACTTAGGAAGAGAACTGGTTGTTCCCAGATTCTACTCTCACCCTTTACTTCGGAATGAAAAATAAAGCATCATTTGTTTTAAAATTGTTAGTGTCTGTAAAACCCTCCTTCTGGGACGTTAAGTCGTTCGAAATAGCATGCTTACACATCATATCAGAGCAAAACGTACATCTAGGCATAACCTGACACTATTCCTTCACAGAAATAAATGTACGCTCAT
>NW_006799066.1:1045885-1048830 GCF_000442215.2 Lipotes vexillifer | reverse complement strand
ACACGGAGCGGGGCGGAGGGGGGGGGAAGATCACCGTCCACATGACAGGAAGACAGCTGCGGGGACGGGGTCAGGAGAGGCCTGAAGGGCCAGGAGTTACCTTCGGGCTGGGAAGACTCTTCTGACTTGTCATCATCCTCCAGCTTTTCCTCTTCGTCCTCCTCGGAACCCTTTTCTGAAATGGACTTGGGCCCCACGTCCGCACCGACCTCCGCTCCTCTCGGATCGCTCTTCCCAGGGCCGGGCTCGGCCTCGGCCTCGGGGTCCTGCTTCCGGTCCTTCCCGCCGCCCTCCTGCAACGCTCTGATGTGTCCCAGGAATTGAAGTGAGTCCTTTTGGAGGGTAGGTGTAAGCTGGCCTTTGCGAACTGATGCAGAAATGTTAGCAAATCTGTGATCAGAGACCGTGCCATGTGGGCCTTAATCATATACACATGTCAGCAGTCCAGGGAGGTTTTGGAAGTGCGTCAAGGTACAGAAATTGTTCCAGGCTCTGGGGAATCTCCTGTTTACAGCAGGCAGGTGAGAGCTGTGGTTTTCCTCCTGATTGTTCTGTGAACTATAATGCAGTATGATGTGTAACTCTGACACATAAAAGAACTGGAAGCTGGCCTGAGGAACGTTCTTTCCTGCTTTGCCCAAGTGCTTCGGTCCTCCATAAGTCATCATTTTCATCACTCAATCCTACTGAATTCATTTTAGCACACATTTATGGAGAGCCCACTGTGGACCACAAACAGACCCTGTGCTGGGCACGGGGGAATTCAGAGATAAACTGAGGAAGAGGCAAAAGAGAGGAAACTTGAAAACAGGTCCAAATCAGAAGGATCATTGTGATTTGGACACAGGTGGGGGCCGCCCCGCTGTTCCGTGCCCGGCGAACCTACCGCCATCTGGCTTGGCGGGCACGCGACACACCCGCCGGCACATGGCCACGAAGCAGCTGAAATACTTCTCCAGGCTCTCGTCGGACTTCTTGTCAAGCCTGGCAAAGGCTCGGAATTGGTTCCAGTCGAACTGCTGTTTCGCCGGGTCAAAAATAACCCCAAACGTGGACACCACGCGGTAAAAGTCGGCCTCTTCCCGTCTCGTCCACCTGTCAGAAAGGAGACGTTAGCCGGATTTGGGCTGCGTAAAAAGGCTTCACGTTTATTACTGCTTTTCCTCGTTTGTCCTGAACTTAGTTCACGGGGCGTGTCTCTTTCTGGGGGGGCCGCTTTGACGGCGGTTATCTTGCCTGCGATGCCTGCCTCCCGCGGGTGGAGACGCGCAGAGGAGAGGGCAAGGTACCAGGCGCTGCAGCGTAAACCCTCGGAAACTCACTTCTGCCGTTTCTCCGATATTATAGCCTCCCTTTCAGCTTCCAGGGCCCGCACTTCCTCCCGGGGCCGCCGTCTCCGCCGGTCGGTCTTCATCAGGGCCTCCTGCCTCATCTGCTGCCTTTTATAGCTGCGCTGATAGGCGGTAATGAGCCTACGCAGACGGGTGGTCAGGGTCGAGGTATTGGGCCAGTACAGCTGGCCCAACTCAGCGCTGCCCTCGCTGTGCTTGCCTGGGGAATCGAAGAGAAGATTTCTGAATGTGTAGCCATAACCTCGCCATACACAGGGTTTCCCAGCAAAACGAGATGACTCGCTAACATTCAAATGGCAGCATGGGAAAGGGCAACGTAGTGCTGTCGTTTTTAAAAAATAAGTAAGGAGTGATGTTAGTGTGGAACTGGTAAACCATTTCTTTCTCAGCTCCTTAGGGGGAAAAAAACCAAGGTCATACGTCAATCCTACATAAAGAAACATACTTTGTGCCGCAAACTACACGATAAGGGTGCTCTCCTGTAATGTGATAATCTTGAACGTAAAAAACAATCACAGGGGCTTCCCTGGTGGCGCAGTGGTTGAGAGTCTGCCTGCCAATGCAGGGGACGCGGGTTCGTGCCCCGGTCCGGGAAGATCCCACATGCCGCGGCGCGGCTGGGCCCGTGAGCCATGGCCGCTGAGCCTGCGCGTCCGGAGCCTGTGCTCCGCAACGGGAGAGGCCACGACAGTGAGAGGCCCGTGTACCGCAAAAATCAAACAAACAAACAAAAACAATCACACAATTGTTAGCTAATGATCTTACATTAGGAAAAAAGGGTAGTAGTGTCTCAATAAACTGGCAGATACTTAACAAATGCCCTGTTTTTAAGAGCTGTATTTCTAAAGGTGCTTAAAAGTTTTCACTACCTGATTTGAAACATAAATATGTAAATTATTTTAATCCAAAAAAGTTATTTTATCAAAGAAATTCAACAGAATGAAAAATGGAGAATAAACAGGCATTAGAATTCTTCACAAAAGAGGTGAGCCAGCAAAGATGAAGCGGCACTTGAAGACACCGCCGTGGTGAAAGCAGCAGCAGTCCAGCCGCAAGGCAAGGCCTGCACCCCACTCTTCAGCCCTGCTCCCCCTGGCTTTCAGGGAGTCATACCTGGGCCGCGTATTTCCATGGGTTCTTCCTTATCTTCTGGAGGAGAATTTGCAAATTCCTCAAAAGCAAAGCGAGAAAGAGAAATTATTTTAATTTGGGGTTTTATTTTGCTTTTATCTTTTAAAGAAAAGGCCGTTATCTATAAAGTTTAACAAGTCTTGATGAGCATACAATATTTTACTGGTGCCGTAAAAGTCAATGTACTCAAGTTCTTACATCTATTTCATCCTTGAACGGCGTTCTGGTTGGTTTATATTCTGGGTCTTCATCTTCTCTATCAAATTCTCCCCTATATAAAATTTTAAAAAATGTTTAAATCACACTGATTAGCAAGAGACTGAAGGGAGCCTGGGAAAGAGCAACAACCCGCCTGATGCTACTTTGAATTCTGAGTCTGACGTCCGAAGCGACTCTGTCGGTATTCAAAGCGTGCAGCCATGGGTAGGGTGTGTGTGTGTGTGTGTGTGTGTGTGTGTGTGT
>NW_006799066.1:1041158-1045780 GCF_000442215.2 Lipotes vexillifer | reverse complement strand
GTGTGTGTGTGTGTGTGTGTGTGTGTGTGTGTGTGTGTGTGTGTGTGTGTGTGTGTGTGTGTGTGTGTACACGTACGCGCGTGTGTGTGCGCGTGTGTATGCGCGCGCGCGTGCGTGTTGGGGGGCGGGGGGTTGTCATCATTTGGAAAAGACAGACAAGTTGCAGATTATCTAGATCATATATTGTGTTTAAATAGTCATTATGATATATAAACAGACTACACTGGTAAACATCACTTAAGTCCAAATCAGATGCAATGTAATGCACAGTACCGTGTAAGAACTGAACCCTGCCAGTAGATGTGACACTGACATAAAGTTTATTAAAATTTTAAAATGTCCTTCTTACCCATCACCGCCATCTGCTAGCATGTCTGTTCCTCTCTGCTCGGCAGCGATGGCCTTGGCATCGGGCATACCAACTCGTTCCAGGAAGCACAGCGCGGGGTCAGCTCGCATGGAATTGTACTTCTCGTACCCTGTGCCGTCCCACCGGCCCACATAGGACACACACGGAAACAACGAAGGCCCGTCACTCACAGAATCACGAGCACGGCCACCTCACCCGTGGCTCTCGACTGAGATGATCATTGTATGTTGGCTTTAAACGAACCAGGCTGTAGTAGTCTATTCTATGGAACACTCATCCCCGGGCAGATTTGGAGGGGTAGGAGGGGGCCAGGTTACATTTCAGGGATGTTATCAGAATGACTGCAAATACTAACGGAAAAACGGGTTCAGGATAACTGCAAGATGCCTGGGAAGATGTCTGACCCGACTGTCCCCAAGATCTAATTTTGCTTGGCACTAAAAGGCTTCGTAATGTTCTTCTGTGACCTCTGCAGTGGTCCACCCCACCTTCCCTGGGAACAGCTTCAGTCCTGCAGGAACATGCACCGCCGGCTGAAACATCCCTGTATACGTCAGGCCGGCGAACCTGTCTTATTAGGTTTAGGATGATGCGTGTCAGTAAGATGACACTGTTCCCTCTATGGTTTTCAGACTGCAATTTGCTTTTTGACTGCCCAAGTTGACTAGATGGAAGATGGCAGATCCCAACAGTGCACTGCGGGAAGATGATTTTTAGGCTGAGCTCACAAAACACGGCTGTGGTACAGAGGCAGAACAGCACAATTCAATTAGGATGTGTACTACCACACCCCGCTCCTAACTGCTCTAGAGCCGCAAGCCAAACTGTAATCATGAAAGGTTTTATAAGCCATCATTCTCCCCTTTAGTCAGGCTGGGCTGCTGAGAATACGCTCCACGACCTCCAGAGACTCGGGATTATAATCAGGAATCGTTCACTGTATATATCATGCCAGTTCTGCATCCCCAGCCTTTCAAAGTTAACAAGGCTGCATCCCACTCAGGGGAGCCACGAGTTCTCGGCACTGACATTTGTGAAATATTGCTTGGAACAAAGCCCAGGAGGCACTTGTACAGATTAATAGCAGAGGTTAAGCCCACCGTCCACTTTGACACGGGCTGGCAGAGCTCGCAAGGGGAGCCATGCTGGAAGCAAAGTTTAGGGAGAGCTATAGGACAACTTGGCTATTATTAAAACAAATATGGCTTGGGTTTTATTTACAGCCAAGAAAGAAATGTTTTCTTCTCAAATACTCAACAAACATTCAAAAACAGCATCTGATATTTACAGTTCATATTAGATTTTTAGTACAGGAAATGGTAGACGCCAAGAGTCCTTTGGAACTATCCTCATTAATATTATGACTTTGGAAAGAGAATGCAAAGAGCTCTAAATAAAGACAAAGCCACACGGTCAAGATGTGGTCCAACAGAGACGCCCCTTACCGTGCTTGAACACTCCAATCAGGAGGGACTTATCAGCTTCCTTATCCCACCAATCTGTGGGGACTTCCGCGTGGAAAGGCTCAGGTATCCACACATCAGCTTCACTACAAAGACAACCATTTACGTGATATTTAAAACAAAAATCCCAGTATTAAAAAAGAATGCCAAGGGACGAACACAACCCGTGCCCCCTTCCCACAAGCACCTGAGCATCGTGAGGTGGGGCTGGGGGCGGCGTGAGCAAAGGTTAAAAGAAAGGGCAGAAGTCGGCCACGTCCTACCAGGACCAGAGGTGAACTTTACCACGCAGGGCCCCATTTTAAAGGTCAGCTCAGAACACCGGTCATTTAGTTCACACCTTTTCGTACATCCACACATACATATGAACAGGCTTTTCCCGATTCTCATCACGTCCCCAGGCTGGTAGGGCAAACAACTGCTCTTGAGATGCAAAGAGGGAGAGGCGCCACTGATGGCTGACGGAGGTTCGAGGCGCGCTCCGTGCTGTGTTCCGACCGCCCGGATCATCGCCGAGGGGAACGGGGTGAACGTGGGCTCACACCAACCTTGAGTCGGCGCCCTCTAGGATCTTCTCCGCCTGGTCTCCTATCACTTCTTGTCTCAGGTAGTACAGCATGCGGACACGCAGCAGGACCCTGGAGAGGGAGACGGGGTGGGGGGGGAGAAGTTCTTAACTTCAGGACTGTTTGCCAACAGTGGCTTCTGGCAGCTGCTGCCGTTCATCCATCATCCTGCCAAGGCTGATTAGCCATGCTGTATGGTAGGCTTGAAGCGTGACAGATGGTGGCACATAATCACCTCTGTGTGGTGCTTTCTGCTAGCTTCCAGCAGGCCTGCCTGGCAACCGCTCCCCCTGCACAGAGAGGGCCGGAGCTCAGCCCGGCCCGGGCACACTTCATGGAGTCTACCTAGTGCAGCTTGTGAAGTTTAGACACGTAGCCCACCACTGCCTCTGAAGTATTGAAGCGAGTTTGTAAACAACGAAGCAGATGGCTTTCAGTAACTGTTCTGCTTCATTATCTCATAAAACTTCCTCAGCTGCTGCCTTAATACCATTTTTGGAAGCACATCAGAAGTTGTAGGAATAAACGAGATATAAAATCTGGTTTTACTACCTTACAATAAACCCTCAATATGGAATGTCAGGTTTTTCAGATTATACAACTTTGCTTCCAAGAAAGGAAGATGGTGGTGGCAGTGGATCCTTACGTTTCCCCCTTAAGGAACAGTAACCGTTTTTTATTCCTTCTAGCTTATATTACCTGGAAGCCTAAGTTATAGCTTAACAAGTAATAATAAAACATCACAAAGGAGATTAAAATGTGTCCAGTTCACTGAAGTTCCTAGTCATTTTCAAGCAATCAGTTTTTAAAAACTCATGGAATTCTAGGAACGAGATTTTTGATCTCACTTGGATTTCTTCAGTGGCGTACACCTAATTCTGTCAATAATGCCCACCTGGTAAATCCCCAAGGCATGTCTACTCCAAGTCTAGCATCTCCTGCTGGACAGCCCCCAGTGTGCATTCAGGACTCATATCTGAAGACTACCCCTTGGCCATGAGTAGATAACACCAAGTGCTACTCCCCTGGCTGGATAATCCCATCATACACTTGCAGAACACTTTACACCCCATGTATCACACTGACTAACGCTAGCTCATTTGATCTTTACAATAACTATGACAAAGTGGAGCAAGTTACAATTTCCATTTTCACAAACGTGAAAACTGAGGCCAAGAGAGGACAAGGGACATATCCAAGGTCACAGGGTCACCCTGAGCATGGACCACTCAGAATTAGGCCTTCTGACTCCATCACTTCTTAATGTCTCTAGGGACGTGGCACTTGTCATTGAAAATATCAAAATGACAACTAGGGGCAGCTTCACCACGACAGGCCACTCCCGATGATACACAGACACCCCGTGACCCGCCTTCCTCTCCGCCAACAGGCTGCTCCTGGCCAACCTGCATTCTTAGCGGGCAAAGTGTGAGGGTGTAAATACCCGAACGCACTCCAAAGTAAGCGACCTTTCTGGATAATTCGTTTTTATTTTTTAAGATTTCTTCCTTTTGATAAGATTCAAAATTGGCTGTGCCACACTGAACCAGCAGAAGAAAAGTGACAGTGCAGGCCCCCATGGCTGGCACAAGAAGAGCCTGCAGACCAGATCTCCTTACAGAGGATGCTTGGCAAGGGGATGCCCTCCACCTTTAGCTGGGTCCTCTTTTATTCACCAAAACTCGGTGCGGCAGCAGTGATCCTGGCGGTTTCTCTCCCTTCGCTAAAAGACAAAGTTTTCTACCTCATGAGGACTTTTAGTTTTGTGGAGACTTTTACGAACTAACTGTGAATGTCACCTTTCTTCTAGAGGAAAAAATTCAAACCAATGCACTGGCAAGCTGAGTGGCCTGGCAGGATGACGGGGAGGTGGCCTCTGACCCTAAGGAGCTTGCACGTGGTGAGTCAGACAGACAGGACTCCTAACAAGTCCCCAGACCTCATTCTCATTTCAGCGGCTATCCCACTGGTGCCCATTTTCTGGACCAGCATCTGGGCCGGGAGCACGTGTGCACTGAACTGTCCTACCCCCTTTTCGTCTCCTTCAACTTGAGACAGTTCCTGTCTTTGTCTCTTGAAACTTTTTTTTTTTTTTTTTGCAGTACGTGGGCCTCTCACTGCTGTGGCCTCTCCCGTTGTGGAGCACAGGCTCCGGACGCGCAGGCTCAGCGGCCATGGCTCACGGGCCCAGCCGCTCCGCGGCACGTGGGATCTTCCCGGACC
>NW_006799066.1:1029503-1040880 GCF_000442215.2 Lipotes vexillifer | reverse complement strand
CGAACCCGCGTCCCCTGCATCGGCAGGCGGACTCTCAACCACTGTGCCACCAGGGAAGCCCTGTCTCTTGCAACTTTTGAAGAGGACTGGCCAGCTACTTTCCAGGAGGTCCCTCAATTTGGGTCTCATTTTCTCTCTGACGGCTCATCCCAGAGAGGAGATGGAAGAGGCACTGCCGGTTCCTCTCCTGAGACCCAGGGGAAGATGTGAAGAACACTAGTTACATCTCACGTACTAACTGGGCCGCGTACCCTGCAGAAATCTGTTACTGACTTCAGAATGGGGAATTAAAAAACCGCCACCATCACACTGGGGAAGAGGAGCCGTTGTTCCCACACTAAACCCCTTCACTTACAGTTTGTCTGAATCCAGAGTTCGGAAGGTTATGGACCCCAAGTTCACATAAACCACAAAGAAACAGAAGTTTCCTAATAGCTCTAAGCAGGGCAGGACTTTAGGGAGAACCATTATGCTATGGCAGTAACAGCAGTTTCTGAGGTGCCAAAAGGGTTTGAGGTAATGGTTTTGAAGACTCAGAAGGGAAAAATTTTGTCGGTCAAAATCCAGCAAATGACGATCAAAGCGAGTCCCTGAAGGCACCACTGCATTTAAAAAGGGACGATGGGCTTCCCTGGTGGCGCAGTGGTTGAGAGTCCGCCTGCCGATGCAGGGGATACGGGTTCGTGCCCCGGTCTGGGAAGAAAATGGGAGAGGCCACAACAGTGAGAGGCCCGCATAACGCAAGAAAAAAAAAAAAAAAAAAAAAAAAAAAAAAAGGGACGAGAACCCCGAGTCAGTGCGACCCAGGAGTAGCAGATGTTCTCCAGGAATTATTTCACTGAGGTTTTCGACAACCCTGAGGGGAGGCAGGGTTCCGAGATGGGCAGGGCTGCTCGGAAGCAAAGGCGCTCGCTGCCCCTTAACTAGCTGAGGGACCTTAAGCACCCGAGACTTGGTCTCCTTGCCAGGTAAATGGGGATGAAAGAGCACCACTTATCTTAGACAACTCAAAACACATAAGCCACAGGAAGTGCTTGGCGTGCTGCCAGTATTAGGTGCTCAGACTTTTACTGCTACGATTTCTAAGAGAGATAGACATTTATTTAAGCTCTATCTGACGAATACAGAAAGTGGGTCTTTGAAAGGTCAAGGAGCTTGCCCCAGGTCGCCCAAAGCCAGGAAGGGGAGAGCTGTGCAGTGGTAGTGCTGCCTGAGCCCGGATACCGAACATGCACGCTCAGAGGATGGAAGGAATCAACACATGTGGATGCTGGTGTAATGTGTCGGCAGCTCACAGAGCTCCAAGCGATGAAAGGAATTCGCATCTAGTATCCTTCAATTATATATAATCAGGTTCTGGAAGTAAAGATAAGGAATATGATTCTAAGCTCAGAGGTAAGAAGAAAGGACCCAGTAACTGAGGCATTATGAAGCAAAAAATACCATGTGAACTCCGCCGTCACTCGACTGAAAGCAGTCAGTTGAAGGCGGGATCATATAAAGTTAACCATAATCCTCTAATGCACATCGGTGAAAACTTAGTTATCCACAACGTCCATAGCAGCATCATTCACAACAGTCAAAAGGTATCAGCCAACCCAAGTGCCCACTGATGGATGGATGGATGGATGGATAAACAAATGTGGTCTATACGTACAATGGAATATGGCTCAGCCATAAAAAGGAACGAAAATCTGGCACAAGCTACAACACGGATGAACCTTGAAAACATTGGGCCAAGTAAAATAAACCAGATACAGCAAGGCAAATATTATATGATTCCACTTATGAGGTACCTAGAATAGGCAAATTCACAGAGACAGAAGGTAGAATGGTGTGGTTGCCAGGGGCTCCAGGGGGGAGAAATCATTTAATAGGTACAGAGTTCATATTAAGGTCAACAAAAAGATTTTGGGTATAGACAGTGGTGATGAGGACACAGCAATCTGAGTATAATCATTCCCAGTGAGTTGTTTACTTACAAATAGTTAAAACAGTAAAACTGTGTCATGCATCTTTTACCACCCAAAGGGAAAAAAAAAAAAAATCAGTTGCCTAAAGGCAGGCTACCACGTGACTTGGCATCATGTTTCAAGAAAAACAGTAAAGTTGTACCAACACAGTAAATACGGTATAATAGCCTTACTGATATATATCTAGTATATACATCTAATTAAACACATGCATGTTTAAGAAGAAGGGTCGCCAGCTCCCCACGACCGCCCTCCCTGACGTACTTGTTGCAGTGGTGCTTCAGGTGCTTCTTGTAGCTGTCCTCCTGGAACAGGGCATCTGGGTTGCAGCCGGCCAGCCAGTCAGCGTCCTGCACCACCGGGTGCGAGCTCTGGGCTTTCACCTTTTTGCCCTTCCGCCCCCTGGGCACCGGGGCTGATAAACCTACAAGCAGAGTAGTCATGATAACCATAGCAACAGAAGCTCTCCACGACCCCGGTTATGGCGTCAGGGTTAGGAATCTCCGTGCAAGGCAGGGACACACGGGGTCTGGGACATGTCCCGAGCGTCCCTGGCAGCTCCCTGGGACCCCGCCGCACGAGACGCGACGCCGACCCACCGGAATGGTTGACCAGGGCTCGCGTCTGGCCATCGGCCGTGGGCGTGATCAGATCCCAGATGAAGCTCTTGATGTTCTCGTCCCCCCGGTAGTGGTTGAGGCAGTACACGAGGATAGTCCTGCAGATGGTTTCCACGTCCTGCTCGCTGAGCGGACGCTTGTAGCGGCCATGGGAAAGGATGTCTGTCCAGCGCCCCCAGCTGCAAAGCAAACATTCACATGCAGAGGGTGCCTCTGGGTTTAGACGTGCGGCTTTGGTTTCATGGTCAGGCGGCAGTGTTAGGAGAGCCTGGGTCAAAACTAGCGACATCTGACATCAGGTTATAGTGAGGCAATCCAGGGCGCTGTTACCACCCGGCCGCGTGTTCACTGCGCCGCCGGGCGGAGGCTGACACAGGCCTTCCCAGCTGAGACCTGGAAACCCCCTGCTCCACTTCACGTGGGCATGGTTCGTACTTTCCGGAGCTGACCCACCGTTTGAGATGGAAGGTGACGGGAATGACTACCCCCAAATCAGGGATGCACGCGGCTAAAGGTGCAGCTGCATCTATTCACCTCCAAGGGACGCCCCGATAATTAATGAGAGGCCATGAAAGGTCTCCCTTTGAAACAGGGGTGCTAGGTGCCAAGTATAAGAGCGCTCCTAGGTCCTTGTGTGAAACGGGGGGAGAGAGGACCGTGGACAGACCTACGCGTGCAGTGCACAGGCAGACGCTGCGTAAGTGTGCCCTCCCCGGGTTCCAGGCGCTCAGGGCAGGAACCAGCCTCCACGCGAGGGGCACAGTTCGCCCCGCAGCCCCGCCTGGTCCTCCCAGCTTCAGAGAAGTTTCCCCAGTTCCTCAAATCGCCTTCGGACACACGGCTCTTTCTGCTGGGAACTGTTCTCCCCCTCCCTGCCCGATGACGTCCCACCCTCCCTCTTACCCCAGCTAATTCATGATATCCATTCACGCACCTTCTTTGATTCCCCACCCCCCACAGTGGGCAGACAGCCCCGAGCTGCATCTTAGAGAGGACGTGCCTCTGCCCCACTGGCATGTGAGGACCTGTGCAGCTTCACCAGTTTACTGCCCTTTCTGCTGGTTCACATGCCTGCCCACCTGCCCCCGGGGTGGAGGGGGGGGGCGCCGTAACCACCTGCTCATGGCCGTGTCCTAGCACAGTGCCCTGCAGGTGGTAGGTGTCCAACACACCTGATGGCCGTGGGAGGCGGGAAGGGCGTTACTGAAAGACAGATGTCCTAAGCATACTGCTTAGCTTCAGCAGTTATTAATGTTCCGTTTCTAAAGTTAGCAGCAACGTTCTCAACTTTGATCATTAGGGTGAAACATGGAAGCAGGGGAAGCAGCAAAGGGCTCGGTAGCTAGGGGTGGCCAGGAAAGAATGCCCGGCTTGCAGAGATGACGATGAGAGGTGACACAGCTGCCGAGACACAGGACCGGCTGCAGTGGAACCTCCTTTACTGCATAAGCAGCCACTGACCCAGCACTCACCGTGGCTACGGGCCCCGCACTCTGCCCCGAGGACACGAAGAGGGAGCCCTGGTCCTCACGGAGCCCTTCACCAGGGCTCCAGCAGGAGAGGCTATCACCTGACATGCCGAGTGTGACAGCAAGTGCAGGGAGACCCTCTGGGGCAGGTGCTGAGGTGATGCCTGCTCAGAGGTCAAGGGCAGGAGATGGTGGGCGGGCAGGGCTGCATGTGGAAACAGAGGGAGCAGCGCACACGGCAGGAGAAGAAGCCTCTGTCCCAACAGCAGCCCGGGGTGCCCGCGGAAAGGACCCACGAGACAGACAAGGGCCAGGTAGGAGCCCTGTCTGCCACGTTAGCAGAATGTTTGTGTTTCTTATGAAACGAATGATGAGCCATCGGAAGAAAAAAAATCACAGAGCAGATGTCGCCAGATCTATAGAAATATTGTTTCGGTGGCAGTTTTTTCACTTGAGTGGCATTCGCCTACAGTCCCACCATGTGCCAGAGCACGCCTATTTACGAATCCAGATGCTCACCGAGCACCTGCCTTTCAGAGCCCTGTGTGGGTGCCGGAGGTTCAGATATGGGACAGATGTGGATCTTGTGGTCCAGTAGGAGAAACACGACCCATTCAGAGAGTTGAAATGACCACCATTTATGTTTCAGATGACTTGGAAGAGCTATGTAAGTTGAGACGATTGCCTTTAACAAGTTTTTATAATGGAAAAATAATGAAAGATTACCACAGTGGTAAACTTTATGTGAAGGTACACTAGGAAAAGAGGTGGTTATTCTGAGACTTCGTTCTGAGTTATTAATGATTAGCAAGTCAATTTGGATCTGACATAATTCCTTAAGGGGCAAACCCCCTTCGAACCCGTGAGGATCTGCACAGCTTTCAGCTCTTTAACCAAGAGGCCCCAGGCCTGCCCGGGTTGCGTCAAAGGCATTTGCTACGGGGAGTCACAGAAATCCAAACACAAATAGGGTTTTCCTCCGCCACTTGGAATTCTAACTATTTTTCGAATAAAAGTCCATCTCTCACATGAGCCTGACTCACCCATAGACAAGCAGGTTCTTCTCTACTCTGAAGCACTCGCTCCTGGCATAGCCCTGGGACCTGTCCTGCGGCCGCCGTGGCTTCGTGCAGGGCTTCTCTTCAGAATCGCTCTCCAGGTCTGAAAATTCCATCAGCTCATCCTCCTTCACTGCACTGTACAGCCTGGTCTGCTTCCTGACTCTGGGAGTGTCAATAACCAGGTTGTTCTGAAAGACAGCAGATACATTGGCAACTTCTGAAAAAGCAACCCCTGGGGGAGATCAGGCAGACCTCTCACTCACCCTCCCATTTAAGGCATCAATATCCAATTCCGCCTTCTTAGCCCACTTTTGCCAGAAATTTGGATCATCCAAGGAAATATCTGTCCTGTTTCCAGATGCAACAAAACTGGCCTAAAAGGGAAAAACACACGCATTACTTTGAGATGCTTTTCTCAGTGTCAAAATGCAAAGCAGTTTTCACATATTCATTCACTCGAACATGGACCCATCCTTCTACCGTGAGCCAGAGGCTGTGGTCCATGGGACTGGGATGAAGGACTGTCCTTCAGGCAGCTCACTGTCCAGGGGTTGATGAAAGATGATAAAATAAAAGATGACAGCACAGCACAGTAAATGACAGGCAACAAAGGTACGAACAGGTGTAGCCGATATACAGAGAGGAGCCCTAACCAGGCTCAGGTTGGGTGCGGGTACAGGGAGGGCACTGCTGGGAGGAGAGAACAGGCCCTCCAGAATACGGTGCCTGGACCAAAGTGTTAAAAGCCCACAGAACAGGAAAGTATGTGGAAACGTTCAGGGCGGGGCATGTGCAAAGGCACAGAGAAGAAAGGTGATCACGTCATACGGCTGGGGATTTGGGTGGTCAGGGGAGTGTAGCCCAAGGTCAAGCTGGTGAGGAGCCAGAAGCTGGGTCAAGCAGGGCCTTGCATGTCCTGTTAACAGAGTCTGAACTCCATCCTGAGGTAGTGGGGAACTCTTTGAAGATGGAAATGATCTCAAGAGGTATGCGACCATATCCAGAGTCACCTGCGAGAGGGATCACAGCGGTGTCCTGGAGCAGGGAGGGCAGAACAAAGTAGGACAGGCTGCGGCCACAGTTTAGGGAGGAACAGTGAAGACCGGCAGAAATGAAGAAAAGGATACAGTCTAGAAGGTAGTCTTTAAGAGGTAAAATTAAGGGAGTTGGAATCCGAGTGGATGTGAAGCCTGAGGGACGAGGAAGCCAGGAAAACCTCAGCACCCAACTCTGGCATCTGAAAGGTGTGGCTCAGGTGAAAAAACAGGGGCATGTGCGTGTGTGTACATGCACACGTGTGCAAACAGAGGGTGGAGGAACAGGGATGATTAATCTGCTTTGGTACCTACTGAATCTGAGGTGCCTGTGAGGATGGAGGAAAGAACCTGAAAAGAGGCTGAAAGATGTGAGGGAGAAGGTGTTGGGGCACAGAGCCCAGAGGAGGAGAGCCTTTCAAGACCTGGGACAAGTGGAGTAGCTGGGACAAGTGGAGTAGCTGGGACAAGTGGAGTAGCTGGGACAACTGAAGTAGCTGAAGTAACTGGATATCTACATGCAAAAGGAGGGAGCTGGACCTCTGTCTCACATCACACACAAAAATTCACTCAACAGGGATCAGAGACATAAAGTTAAGAGTGAAAACTACAAAACTCTTAGAAGAAAACACAGGAGCAAATCTCTGTGACCTAAGGTTAAACAATGAACCAAAAGCACAAACGATAAAAGAGAAAATGGGTGGGCTTCTTAAAATTAAACACCATTAGGAAAAGACTAGGAGAAATATTTGCAAATTATCTGATGAGAAACTTTTATCTGGAATTCTTAAAGTTCAATAAAAAAGACAACTCAAAAGAGTTCAGAGTTGTTCAAAAGATTTGAATAGACATTTCTCCAAAGATTTTATATATATATATATATATATATATATATATACATGGCCAATAAGAACATGAATAGATGCTAAACAGCAGCAGAGAAACGCAGATCAGACCAGAGTGGGCTACCACTTCACACTCAGTAATAGGACGATAATCAAAAAGTCAGACAACGAAAAGCGTTGGTGGGGATGCAGAGAAATTAGAACCCTAAACACTGCTTGTAGAAAGGGAAAGTGGCACAGTCACTTTAGAGAAGAGTCTGGCAGTTCCTCAAAGGATTAAACACAGAGTTAACGTACGACCCAGTAATGCCATTCCCGGTATATATGCAAGAGAAATGAAAACATATGTCCACAAAAAACTTGTTCACAGATGTCTGTAACAACAGTATTCATAATAACCAAAGAATGGAAACAATCCAAATTTCATTATCAGCTAGTGAATGGATCAACAATCAATGTCCATTATCAAGTGGTAAATGAGGTATAACCATAGAATGGGATATTGTTCAGCAATAAAAAGGAATGCCTGATGCGTGCTACAACATGGATGAACCTCAAAAACATGCTGAGTGAGCGAGGCCAGGCACAGAAGACCACACGTTTTATGATTCCACTTATATGAAATGTCCAGAGCAGGCAAACCTCGAGAGACAGAAAAGAAAGCAGTTGAAGGGTTGCCAGGACTCAGAGGGGGAGGGGACGGGAGGCGGGGTGGGGGGATTGTTACTGGGGTGATGGAGACGTTCTAAACTTAAGACGTGGGGATACTTGTACAAGTCTGTGAATACGGGAAAGGCACTGAACGGTACACTTAAAGTAGGGGAATTTTGCGGTAAGTAAATTCCATTTCAATAGAGTTGTTAAAAATGAAAGCGTGGCACTGGGCCTGGGTGTGGATGGGGGAAGCCTCAGAAGGGGCCCCGGGCGGAGGGGATGGAGTGGAGAGGTGAGGGAGGGGTGGAAGCTGGCAGCTGGGAAATTAGCAGAAAGGGAGGAAGGGGAGAGAGCTGCGTAGATAACGCTTGTGTGGCTCCTCGCTGCGAAAGAAGAGCTGCGGGCTTGTAGCCAGAGCGGAAAACAGATGGGGTCTTCTTCAGATGGGGGTGAGCTGACTGGTCTGAAGGCCGTCAGGGGTCAGGATCACAGGAAAGGGGGGAGAGGGTGACGGAGCAGAGGCTCAAGAAGCAGAGAGGGCGGGGCCGGAACACTGGTAAAGGACGAGCCTGGCGAGGCGGGAAGCGTGGCCAGGACAAGGTGAGGGTGACCCCGAGGCCTGGTACAGAGAAGAGAACCCAAAACACAACGAGTGCTTCGTGCATCGGGGGCTCCATCGAGCGGGAGTTAATCACTAATCTCGTAACGTGCAACGTAACGCAGACATTACGTGTGCTTCCCGTGAGCGCGTGACACAAACTCTGTTCCGCTGCCACAGAACACCCGCCGCTTGGAATCGATCCGCACCTTAGCAAACGTGGAACCCTTTCCCTCAGACTCGATGGTGATGGTGTGGGTTCGCCGGAGGAGAATCTGGTCGATATCTTCTTCGCAGAATTTAGACCCTTCGTCCTCCTCATCCATGAGGGCACCATAGGCCCCTTTCCGGAGAAGATCCTCTATTTCTTTCTTGGAAAGCTGTTGTACCTGTTTTAGAGAAATATTTTTAGAATTGTCTGTAGACTGAACAAATGATTCATCTTTCTCAAAGAGGGCAGACCTTAATGACAAAAAAGGAAAGTGTGACAAAATATGCTTAAAATATCAAGGCCAAAAGATAATCAGATGCTGGAAAATTTCTCAGTATAAGCTAAATAATGGAGCGAGAGTGAATGCACGGTGTGGGCAGCGCGCTTTACCCCGTTGGGAGCGTTTTCTCTTCCGCTCATGGACTGCAGGACCGCTTTATCCAGACCGAGCTTCAAGCTAGCTTTGTCGAACATCTCCCTCTCGTAAGAATTCCTTGTAATCAGCCTGTAGATTTTCACAGATTTGCTCTGTCCTATTCTATGACACCTAGCCTGAGCCTGGAAGAGAAAGGAAATGAATGGCTACCAAAGAAAGAAAAGACTCGACTGTCAGTTATAAGAGCATCTGTTCCAATAAACAGGGGTGCAGTTTAACAGAAGAGGGTTAACACACTAAGAAATTACTTTCACATTATTAATAAATTGATTACTAGTTGGTTCATTTGCCCCAATCACGGGACACTGCCTGAGCGACTACACGATTTTAATTTATTGGTCTGACATCGCAGAACGACTTTCAAAGGTGGGAGAGGGAGGCATCGGGGAGATTTTCTTGCATGTTTACCTGGAGATCATTTTGGGGATTCCAGTCGGAATCAAAGATGATGCAGGTATCAGCAGCAGTAAGATTAATGCCTAAACCTCCTGCCCTTGTACACAGGAGGAAAACAAACCTATCAGAGTCAGGTTTGGAGAACCTGTCGATAGCTGCCTGGCGGAGGTTCCCTCTGACCCGGCCGTCGATCCTTTCGTACGGGTACCTAGAAAATGTCAGCGTTAACAGGGAGGCCTGACGAACGGCCAAAATACGCTTTTCCTTTTTTGCTGTTTTAAAGAAAGTACTATAATATGGGATATATATTAACAGGATGGTATTATTTATCAGAAATAATTTCAGAGCAAATAGGTGTTGTTGTAGTTTTTCATGCAACTGGTCGAATGTCCCAAAGATTAAAGTTCCTTCTACTTTCTCTCCAGTGAAATACCTAAGCTCTGAAAAGGGCTGACACCTCCAACAGTGAAACAACAAACAATTTCAATTTTCGGTAAGAACTGTTCTCCCCTAGCCAAAGGAAAGAACTGGAAAGCAGAACTGCCCACAAAAGCACGTGTCGCATGGAACAGCCGTCACGCCCATCTATAGCTTTTAAAAAGAGGTGTGACACACATCCCCTACTCCGTCCCCTTTACTATAAATGCCACTTCAAGGGACTTCCCTGGCGGTCCAGTGGTTAAGACTCCGAGCCTCCACTGCAGGGGGCACGGGTTCGATCCCTGGTCAGGGGGCTAAGATCCCGCATGCCGTGCCGTGTAGCCAAAAGAATTATAAAAAAAAAAAGCCCACCCCCCCCGCCCCACGCCGCTTGGAGGTGAAGCGCGTGGAGCCCCGTCTTCTGACCCCAGCTCGCCGCCCCCGTGCGTGGCCCTCACCGTCTCTGAATGAGGTAGTCTTCCAGGATGTCCAGGCAGCGCACCATCTGGGAGAAGATGAGCACCCTGTGGCCGCCGGCCTTCAGCTTGGGCAGCAGCTTGTCGATCAGCACGAGCTTCCCAGCAGCCTGGATCATCGCCTGGAGCTGAAAATCTGCGGAGTCGGCGTTGTGTGCTTCTTTAAACTCTTCCAAAATCTTCTCCTCAGCACCTGTAGAGATTGGACAACAGCATAACGGGAATCCTGTAACATTCTGTTACAGTGTGGAATACTGTTTTTAGTAGTAAAGACAGTGAACCTGCTTTCAAAACCCACTGCAAACTGTAAGGGCCGGGAGGCCGCGCTCGTGTTTATGAACACACGTCCGTCCACTGGCTCCAAGGAGGGTCTACACAGAACCGTGGAAGTACAAAAGGGATCAAAGTTTTAGGCGCAGCACATTTAGGCGTTTGTGTGTGTGTGGGGGGGGGGGAAGCCCCTATATTTTCCAACAAACAAATGTTTGCTGTCTGTAGAAACTGAATTTCAACAACAGACTGTCAAGCCAGAAGTGGCAGAAACAAGCCAAGGGCCAGATACCTACAGAAAATTTGGAACCTAAAATGCTAAAGAAAGGAAGAACTGTTTACTAGCTGAATATAAACACAAATAACAGAATCTGTTCTGAAACGAAGAGACAAGGGAACAGGGTTCTAACAGTTATGGTGCAAGGGCATACGTCTCTGTATCCAACTGCACATTAGTACAGCCAAAAGGGCTGCCGACAACAGGAAGCCCATTTTTCAGGGTCATTTTAGGGATTTCTCAGGGCGCCTGAGCACATCTCTACTGCGGTCTCTGCAGCTCCCTCCACGTTCATTCTCAACTGATGAGTTCCTAAGGTACAAAAATTCTACCCTGAATTATCCAAGGCTTTAAAAAAACAAAAACCAACCTCTGTTTCACGAAAGACTTCTATACCTAACCCTCTTTTTCTCATCGGCCCACAAGAGACCTCTGCTTGCTCTAAGACCTGGGTGCATCGGAGAGAAGCCTGGAGAGAGACGCACCTTCCCAGGGATGGAAGCCCTTCCACCTCCTCCCCTGACCCTAGATGTGCTGGCTCAGGGAGCAGCAGGCTGAGCTTCCTGCAGCCGCTTAGGTGGCTTAACTAGAATTAGGCAGCAGAGGTTCGGCCGTGCTGACGGAGGGGGGGGGGGGG
>NW_006799066.1:1027809-1028999 GCF_000442215.2 Lipotes vexillifer | reverse complement strand
CGGGGGGGGGGGGGGGCAATCAGGGCCTGGCAGCTGTGCTCAGCCAGCCCCTCTCCCCTGGGGACAGAGGGGTGGTCACCTATCCTTTGGAAAATACAAATAAAACCATCTAATGGGATTTGTCCTCAGCCTTAAACCGTACCAGGAACTTTAAACTACTCTTCTAACCTCTGGTTTTAAACGTGAACGAACTACGCACAGGATGGGGATACGGGACCCTCACAGGGTGTAAAGGTCACGTGAGTTGGGCCACCAGAGCCGTGAGGACAGAACGGTGGCACACAGCAGTGGGTGGGACAGAAGTGCCCTCCATTCCCGTTTTCAGGGCACTCGGGCAAGTTAAGTCATGACACGGTCACACACTGAAACACAGCTTGTTCATTATTAATCAACAAAGGATCTTACTGAGACCAGATTAAAGTCACTAATGCCTGGACCGGGCACTGAGGTCCGTGCAAAGTGCATCCCTACTTCTCAGGAAGGGTCTGGCACAAAATGCCGGCTGGGTCCAAACTGCTGTCTCTCACTCCCCCTTCCACATGAATAAAACGCTATTGTTCAGGATGTTAATCTAAGTGAAACAAATGGCAAAGGTTTTACTAGGAAAAGGTAAAAACCAAAATGCTGTTTAAGAGAATCGGCAGGAATATTCTTGAATAAAGAATATTCTTGAATAAATACTCTTGCATAAAGCTGAATAATGTTTTTCAAGGCAAGAAATTTAGAAATCTAGGTTCCGGATTCAGGACAAGAAGGCCCTCAGGAGACAGGAAAAACAGATTTACATCCATATATTACACTAGGTCTTTTCAAAAAGTGTGTTCTTGTTGGATAATATACTACAAGCTCTGCAAGTCAGAAATAGATTTTACTCATAATATCTGGGTAGTTATTTTTTGCTCATATTAGGATTACAATCCATAATCAAAATATAGCATTTTAGCTTAAGTTAATGGTCGGTGAATAGCTTTTAAAAATGAAATAATCGTTTTGACAAAATAAACATGTTTGAGTTATTTTAGTAAAAAATTTGAAAATATCAGTCTAATTAGTAGAGAAATTTAATTTTTTCATTTTAAATTTATTTATATGACAAAAATAACTTTCCTGCTTTTTCAGTACTACCAATGATTTCTCATGTCATCAAAAACAGCCAGAATTAAAATACACTTTTTCTTATCTGACAAAAG
>NW_006799066.1:1010451-1027799 GCF_000442215.2 Lipotes vexillifer | reverse complement strand
CTGAATTAATCAATTCAGCTCTTTGCTGTGAGTTTAGGTTCTTAAAGTGGCAGCCAGTTGACACTAATAACACTTCATTTAAAAATACCAGCAAACATATTTCCTACATGGTTCCTGTAGCACTATATTATTCCCCAGAAGAGCTGAAGACAAGAGAGCAGGGAAGGAGTTGGGGAGGAAAGCAACACCTACCTTCTAAGTCATTACAAGGCCGAATTTTCAAGTTTACCAGTTAAAGATTTACCTTGATGCTGGATTTGTAAATATCTATCAGAAAATTAACTGGAAATAGGTCATGATAAGCCCAAATATACCGTTGGCACTGCCCTAAAGTCCTGAGTTCACATTTAAAAGTGTGTGTGTGTGTGTGTGTGTGTGTGTGTGTGTGTGTCAGAGATAACGTGAAGTGTGGAAGTCTGTTCCCTTAAACAGATGGTCACTGTGAGGGCAGGAGCTGCAATGTCACCTGGCTATATTAGCTGCAAACAAACAAGAAATTATTTTCTTTTTAAATTTTACTTATTTATTTAATTTATGTATTTATGGGTTTTCATTGCTGCGTGCTGGCTTTCTCTAGCAGCAGCGAGCAGGGGCTACTCTCGTAGCGGTGCGCGGGCTTCTCATTGCAGTGGCTTCTCTTGTTGCGGAGCACGGGCTCTAGGCGCGCGGGCTTCAGTAGTTGTGGCTCGCGGGCTCAGTAGTTGTGGCGCACGGGCTTAGTTGCTCCGCGGCACGTGGGATCTTCCCGAACCAGGGCTCGAACCCGTGTCCCCTGCATTGGCAGGCGGATTCTTAACCACTGCGCCACCAGGGAAGCCCAAGAAACTTTTTTCTTTTGCAGATTACCATTTTCTCTCTGAAATTCATTCCATCACGTGAGCTCAGTCTTGTCTTCTTTCTGCCCACGGTTCTCCACCGCCCTCCCCTCACCACCAACAGAGGATGCGAAAGTCGCCCTGAACCATCGGGGCCCCTACCAAGTCTTCAACATGATTTTCACTCTCACATACGGTAACACACAGTTACCTGCTCAACTTTTAGCAACACTTACCAAGCGTTTATTATGGTCGCCTAACACTGTTCGATGCTCTTAAGTCTCAGTACATATTAGAAACATTTCTCAATTATGTACAGTTTGTGTTCTACAATCACTTCTAATTTTTTTTCCGCTTTGCTGATGTTATCGCTCTCAACCTACACAAATAGTTGCTTCTCTTGTCCACGATCACAGATACGTTGTGCTCTGTTGAACTGAACTTTCATTTGACTGGGGCTGCTTTGCTCTTTCACAACCAACCCAAACGTCAGTTTAATTTTCAAAACTGAAAGCCTCCTGTAACTGCTCGATAAATGAGCATGGAGCTGGCACTGGGTCAGTACTTCTGTCCTTCCTTCTCCAGGTTGTGGATGAGAACAGAGAGTCCTGGCCCTGGGTCAACCTCTGAAACACAACCTTTACATAGGTCATCTGGGCAGCTGTAACACCCGGTGCGTCCACGTGTGTATTTTTTTTTTTTTTTACTATGATTTCCCAACGTGAAGGCGTGTAAGGATGCCTGCTTAACAGACACCTTGTAACTTGTTGTCAGGACAGAAAAGCTGACCTCGAGGTGTGACCAATCGGAACAACAGCCACAGATCCACACCTGGGAAGTCCTGAGAACCTCTGCCAACAGCGAATGACACAGGATGAGTCTGGAGAGCCGTCAGCCAGGGAGGAGACCTCCGGGCGGTGGTTTGGGGTAGGCTGCCCGCTTCACAATGCTCAAGGCACGTGATTAGCATGTAAACCGACAAGGTAAACTGATGGGACTAGGGCAGATTTCTACCAACCACTGCGGAGACATTCCTTTCCCACACGACCTGCTGCAGCATTTCAGCTTTTGTTAGTGCCTTTTCTTTCCCCTTGGAAGTTACCGTGCCTCTTTTTTTTTTTTTTTTTTTTTTAAACAGACATTAAATGAAAAAAGTGTGTGTGTGTGTGTGTGTGTGTGTGTGTGTATGTCTCTCACGTGTGTGTGTCCATGCACCAGAGTTTTACTCATACCATCAACCACCTTCAGCCCCAACTCCATCTCCCCAGCTCAGGACCAGGCTGGTGACACTCGCCACAGTGGCCTCACAGGCTCTTAAACACATGGCCATTAGCAGGCTGGCAGCATTTAAACAGGCAATGATCACACATGATACTCTCTTTAAAGACCAAGCTACAAGCGCAAAGTTTGAGCAAGACATCCACTGATGTCACACCACAGCCACGACCTCGTGTGCTATGTCGAGACAGTTCCAGGTGGGGACTACTCTGTCGTTTAGTAACTGCAACTTCTGGATGTGAGGTGGTCGGTACGTGTGTAGTTACGCAACGGGGAGAGATGAGCAACTCTTTAATTTAGCTGCGCTTGAACCTCATGGAGTGTGATAATGACAAACCTGGCTTTGTTCCCTCTCCCCTGGAAAGGAACCTAACTGAATTGCTGGCCAATTAGAATTGCACACAAGCACCCTGATTTAGCTGGCCATCACTTTTCTTTAACCCATATTAACTCCGGCCTGGACTACGGCAGTCGCCTCCTAGCGGGGCTTTCTGCTTGTACGCTTTCCCTACTCCCGTCCATTTTATACGATGTTGCCAGATCAATCATCCTGAATCACATCTCTAATCATTTCCAAGCTTCACCAAAATTCCACGAGCTAGCATCTGGGCTTCCCACAAGGTCCCACTGTGTCTAAGGTTCACTGTCCCACTGTTTCTTACGCGTCCTTTATACTTTGGGCAGGTTCCCCCTTTGTTCTCTTGCCTCCTTCTCTTTCGTCATGTGACTACGTCAGCCTAAACGCCCTTTCTTTTTCTAACCCTGACTGGCAAAATCCTTGTCTCAGCGCCATCGCTTTCTGACAGCTTTCCTAATCTGAATCCCTCACAAACGGAAGGTTCTTGTATTCCCCAGAGTATCTTACACATCATAGGCATGAAAGCTTTATTCCTCTGATGATCTCTGGAAGGGTACGATACAGGTTTTTCCTCATATCAGTTCATAACAGTATCAATTTAGTTAAGAAAACAGGAAGACCATGAAGCATCCGTCAGCACCAGGAACCAACTATTATCAACACTCGAGATAACTTTTCACTCAGAGAATGGATGCTAGAGGCCTCAAGACTGCAAGAACTTTTCTCCCATCAAAGTCTTGAGTCAGCTGACAGCTGCCTCTCACCCCAAAGGTGCTCTTTAACTTCTCTGACCTAAACACACACACATACAGAGCAAGGAAACCTCAATCAGGGGCTAATTTCTCTTTAACTGTTGACCATGTTTGATGACTTCTAGCCACCAAGCAGCAACACCTCCCTTCAAGGGGTGAGATGCAGACACAGGAAAGGTGAGCGGAGGTCCTGCCTCAGGGATCGGTGGGGACAACAGTCCTGCACCCTCGGCTACAGAGAAGGAGGCTTTGTGAAGAATAGGAAGATGATGAAACCCACACTGGGATGATTATGAACCATAAAGTCATCAGTCTGGAGGGAGAAAAGGATTTCTGGGGTTTTGACAATTACGGAAACAAGGTGCCAGGCGGGCAGCTTACCGTTAATAAGGTAGGGATGATTGCAGCACTTCCGTAATTCCATCATAGTGTTTAAAAGGTTGGGTACGTTAGCTTGACCACCACCTTTGGAAAGAAACGTAAAATTCTTCTCAAGGATGGCTCGGTAATATTTCTTCTGAATGTTTGTTAGCTCGACTTCGATGATCGTTTCTTCCTTGGGGGCCAAGTTCTTTTCCACGTCCTCTTTGAGACGTCTCAACATCATTGGCTTTAGAATAGCCTGGAGTTTTTGCACCTAAAAAAGGACCTCAAGTAAATACCGGTATCGTGACTTGCTTGCATGGTGAAACATATACTAACATGAAAACCCACGATTCTCTTATTTATTTACCATTCATTTTCATCTGTCAAAGCCCAGGAAGGGTATGATGGCACTGATCTTACATTACAGATGTCATAACAGAAGTGCATGAAGGTTGTGTGGCCAATTTCCGATGGGCTACTTTGCTTGCCCAGGAGTCCTGAACAGCCAGGAGGCTTGAACGGTACAACACAGCAGAAAAGAACCCCACTTATTCTGTTACTTTTCCCTTCTGTTTGTCTTAAGCCTTTGTGATGATGAGGAAGGAAGAGCTGATAGAAAGCGCGAGGAAGCCAAGGAGCTATCCGGTCCCTGCACCAATAAGCGTGCAGGGACGTCCCTCTCTGTTCTCTTTTCTGTTGACCGGCAATAGCACACTGCACACCTGACAGCTCTTATTTTAAGAAAAGCAAAACAAAACAAAACAGACTCCACTTTGAACTAAGCTAAGAGGTTTTAGACAGTAAGTTAGGGGAGGGGGCACATGAAGACCAAGATTTCAAGCGTATCTCCATGTTTATCTCAAATACAGCCTGATAACCAACACCAACATAACTCTCACGATGCATGAAATAACCGACCACATTTCATATGCAATACCATATTTATTTCTCACAGAAATCCTGCAGGGTAGTTAGGACCCATGTTTCTAAATGAACATATGTAGACTCAAGAAAAGTAAGCAATGTGACCAAGTAAGAAATAAGACTAGAACCTCAGAACCCCAGGAGGGAATCGGCTCGACAAATGTCAGCAGCTTCTGACACTACACCCAAAAGCATACATGGCAAAACCACCAAACTCGGGCTTCCCTGGTGGCGCAGTGGTTGAGAGTCCGCCCGCCGATGCAGGGGATGAGGGTTCGTGCCCCGGTCCGGGAAGATCCCACATGCCGCGGAGCGGCTGGGCCTGTGAGCCATGGCCGCTAAGCCTGCGCGTCCGGAGCCTGTGCTCCGCAACGGGAGAGGCCACAACGGTGAGAGGCCCGCGGACCGCAAAAAAAAAAAAAAACCCCACCAAACTCAACAGCATAGCGGCTGAAAAGTACATGAACAGGTATGGAACCTCTCTATGAATCTTGACAGCCCTTCCGGAGGGCAAAGGGACAAACAAACCAATCAGAACACCCCCTTAACGGAGACTCAGAATGTCCAAGGAAAGGGGGTGTAAAGCTCACCGGTCTACTGAGGTTGGTTGGGGGCAGGGGGGAATGGATATGTAATGTACATTTTTAAATGGTTAAATCTTAATGCTCTGCCCTTTCGAGGGTTAATCTTCAATTACGTGATTGAAATACAAAGGAGACTTGGTAAGTACCTGTTCTTCGGTTTTCAGATCACCAAATTCTTGCATGAAGGTGGTTTCCGAAGGGAATCGACCTGGTTCCAAGAAGTGAAGCAGGCTGAAGAGCTCTTCCACGGTGTTCTGGAGCGGGGTCCCTGTCAGCAGCACTTTGTGCTCCTACAGGGGTGCGAGGAGAGCAACTGAGCAAATCGTAACAAAGCGCATCTCTTAACACCAAAGCCTCTCTCGATACAGGCATTTCCCGACTTCCACTCTTGAACGCTGAAATTCAGCACCCACCCTGCACAAAATACAGGAGTTAGATCCGAAGGCGGAGATGCGAGAAATGTGGCCTCTGCTTCAGAGAGACTCCCGGACCCCGTAAACGTGTCTTGCCATTTTGTTCTTTCCTGGGATTTTTAGGTCCCAGGAAACATTCTGGTGCTGTGGCTTCGCAGGTCCCCTACATCTTGAGGCTTCTCTCCCCACCAAAGTTTAAGGTTTTTCCTCAAATCCCTAGGCTCAGACAAAGCTCGCATGCTTCTCTCTGCTCTCCACACCGACAGGGCTCTTCCCCTCCCCGTCTACTTCCTGCATGACTCACTTCAGAGACAAAAGAAGGTCTTCCACAGGCAACAGCACATGAAGAACTATTTTTTTCTGCAAACATTTCAAACTAGCAAAGAGGTCAGCTTGGTTTTAAATACCACAATCACTTTCTTGTTTTTTGTTTTTAAATAGATGCTACTTCTAACTTTGTCTCCTTGAACCAAGGTGCGTATTTCTTTAAGGCAATTCTTCCTGTTTACGAGCTCTTTCTCCAGCTTTCCTTATGCATTTGTACCCTTGTCCTCATACTTTCATGTATCCGACATGGTGACCAGTCTTAACGACGGTGAATTTATTAATCTGAAGGGCCTTATTATTTTCTACTTTGGCCATCTGGTACACAGTCCAGTTACTAAAGCTATTTTAAAAAGTGGCTACACCTTCTAGGAGGTTCAAAAGCAATATTCTGACTCAACTGGAAGTCCGATAAGGCTCGGTTGCCGAGCGGAGAGTATGTGTTCGGTAAACCCTGGATGGTGATACACCTAAGGGCATGCTCTTTTTCTCAGTACCTACCGTGTCTTATCTGTCAATGGAGTACTTTGAAAGCGAGGTGAAACAGTTCAATTTGCTTTTATTCTGCCTTCGCTCCCTTTTGAATAAGAGGTCTCTGATTCAGGAAGATACACAGACCATCATCATCTTCCAACTCATTCAATTCATAAAGAGTAAGAAGCTTGCAAATCAATTGAGGATTTTCTAACGTATAACCATACTGGTGAGTAACCTGGGCCACCGGCCCTGAAATATTCAAGTCCAAAATTACTTCATCCAAGAATTGTTTAAAATATTGCCATAGATTCAGGAAAAAAGTTATTGCTGTGGGAGAGCTGTGTTGGTGCTAAAGATTGTCTCCTGGTTTTTTTATATCCTTTGTGACCAAGTGAAATGCTGAGCCGCTAACCAAATATCAGTACTCCAGAAAAAGCCTTTTAAGTTATTAATTTCAAAATTAACTTATTTGGGGGGGAAAAAAAGAACTTCTTTTTTATGCTGCTTCCCCTCAAGGGCTGTTTAAAACCAGTTTCACTAAATGATTACACATATGACCCTTTGGTAAGGCTGCATGGGTAGCAAGCCAAAACCAGGTTTCCCTTTGAAAGTAACTATTATGTAACATACAATTAACATACAGGTGCCACAAAATGTCAGGTGAGAGACGGGCTATCAAGCTTATCATCTCCAAGCTCAACTATGTCAGCAGCTAGGCTTCTGGCTTGAACACGTTACCATTCTTTTTAGCTCTGATGGAGTGGCGTCCATTTGATTTCATTTCAGCAGTCTTTAATTTGTGTGAGGCCTCCTGACAATGAAAGATGAGATAACAGAATCCACGAAGAACTACTGCCACCTCCAGAGAGTCCCCTCCTTGTCAAGAAGGGACAAGGAGATGGCCCTGCTTCCAGGGCTCCCGTGGAGGACAGTGGGGACCGTAAATGTCCCTCATCCCAGCATCTTCACAAGAATTTCCTTTGCGATGGGAGAGTTGAAAACATTCACTGGTCCTCCCTTTCTCAGAACGCACTTAAAAGATAACCCGAATCACCTCCATCATAACTGCGCCTAGTGCAGGGAACAGCAGTTCCCTGTGACCTGCTCCATAGCTGGATATAGTTATTATTTGCTATTTTCACCGTGACTTATTCTAGAAAAGATGAACAAAAAGTGGCCAGTGTATAAGTTCTCATGATGGATATTTTAAGTAAGGACTTAAAGACCAGGCAATGAGCTGTTCAGAACTGGACAAATATAATTATATTCTAACTCTGAACAATAATAATGTGTTCCATCTAGAAAACAACTCTTGTGAAAGTAAAGATTCTTGATCATCAGAAAAAGAATTATTTTGTTCATTTGTTAATCAGAGCTTCCCATGGTGAGACATGAATGAGTTACAGGTATGCCAAGTCCTTGGGGCAGCCGGCACGGCTGTGACAGTCAGGACCCCAGGGCCGGTCACCTGCAGCAGTGGCCAGCCTTCTCAGCGTACCCCAGTATGATATACAAATATCATTTTCTATATGTGCCATTATGTGAAAATGGTTAGGGAACACTGCAACACGTAACAGAAAAATTATCTGGGTAGCAAATTCTAATCCATCAATGAAGTGTTACTATAAACAACAGAAAATCCTTTGGAATCTCCCAGCGACAATTAGGTTGTTTGACCTTGACAGTTAAACGAACTGCGCTCACCCATGAAGGGGCTGTTTTGCCGTTAAGAATCTACTACCTGGGAGCACAGACACTAATAACAGAAAACAACTGAAATAAACTCAGATGGCTATCTAAGCCTTCAGGAAATGGTGCCATAACTGTGTCTCATATGGACCACTGTGAAGATGGGTCCCTACTCAGAAGACGTAGTTAGATATTTCATGAGAATTAATGTTCACCTAAACATTAATAGGTTTACTTCAACGTAAGACTAAAATATCACCTAGAGAGACCAAATACAGCCACAGAGTTTCTCTTTTCCACATGCTTATTCATGTCTTCAAGACTGTTCACCATTTACAAGTGTTCTAATTCGTTCTGTGGACTGAACACCAAATAATACAAAACTGCTCTGAGAAAGGTCTTAAGGATGGGAAATCCCATCCTAAATAAGATAGTTCAGTCACACCTTTTCCTTTAAACAAAACTAGATTTTTGTTTGTTGTTAATTAAAAGAATAGCTGGCTAATCCAATCCCCTTAATTTAGGAATAAAAGAAGCTGCTTCAAAGAACCAGCTGCAACAGAAAGCTTTTAAGTGTTCTTTTCGGTGGTACCAGTCTTCAGTAAGAAATTTACAAGCCGTGAACATACAGCATATTCCTTTCCCATCTCAAACTCTCGATTAACAAGAGATCAAATTAATCTATAGAAGTCACCACTAAAGGGATTTTAAAAATCTTTCTGTATTTTTGAAAAGCTCATCAAAACATCCAAGACATGCTAAATAACAATATCTTTGCTTCTTAAATGTACATTAAAAATAAAAAGAAGTGATCAAAACCCACCTTGTAAACTACAGAGTGAAAAGAAACCCGAGGATGACTGAGTCATGTAGTAATTTCTGCTAGAAAATCATACAGCAGTGTGGACAGGAAAATCAGTCAAATTCTACCACTCCTACAATATGTTTTCCTATGATACTCCTACTGAAAAAAAAATCTAGAAAAATCTAATCAGGCAGCCCTGACTATCCCTTAGGAAGCTGGAAGAGTATGGGATAGACATGTCTAAAATTCCAGATCAAACTCAAGGTCTTGCAATGCCCCAGACTTCTAAGCGTCTGCATGAACTGAACCGATTCCGGATATCCGTTCAACTTACTGAGAACTTGCACCTGCAAGTCCTCCTGGCCCCTGGACGCCAAAATCTACGAGCCCTGGAATATAACTGGATGATCATCACGGAGCTAACATTTGGCCCAACAGCTTATGAAATGGCAATATTTACAAACAAAAGGGAAAAGCAAATACTGGAAACTCATTTCAGTGAAAAATACCATGACTATCCTCTGCCGTGATACAACTGTGCAAAGACGCCAGCCAACAGTGTGAGAATCAGGAAGACAGCAGCAACGTTTAAGTCACTGAAAGCGCAGGAGCATACCTCACAGCGTTTGACTGGTTTTGCAAACACCCTTCAAAGCTATGAGTCAGATTCAGAGCAACGGGAATACTGAGTCAGTGACAATTCTATCCGGGGTCAAGGGAATCGCCAACATGACCACTGACCAAGTCCATCAGCTTGAGTCCCTCCAACAGCTTGCAGTTCCGATTCTTCAGCCTGTGGGCTTCATCAATGACCACGCAGCGCCAGGGAATATTCCGCAGCTCAGGACAATCGGTCAGAATCATCTCAAACGTAGTGATGATGGCATGAAACTTATAGGACCCCTTTATCACTCGACCCTACAAGAACAACTCTGGATTATTACTTAGCATTAAAGATTACATTAAGAACTTTAAGGATGAATAAATAGCAGTAAAATATATGTACTGATCCCCTTGGGGACATCTTTATTCTAGGTAACACTTATACTTTGTTTTCAAGGTGTTTTGGAGGTTTTAAGCTCTTATGGCACAACAGAGTTTTAAAACCTTACCTTTTTCAAGGAAGTCTGAAAATTGTTAGTAAAATTTCCAACCCAATTTCCTTACAGATCACATGCAGTAAAGAGTCACTAAGTGTGCCCATTCTAGTTACATCCTACAGACTCCAAAAGGTGAAAGGCCAAAGAGATTTTGTACTAAGACAACATTTTAAAACCACTTTTACTTTTCAAAACTTTTTATTTATTTATCTAAACTTTTGTAACTTGCTTTTTACTTTTAACGTGCTAACACGAAAAGAACGCTCAACTCAGGACAGAACTTATAACAATTTCCCAAATCTAAAGATCAACACCAAAATAGATTTTAGTTTTTTTCTACTTTAAGTATTTAACTGTAGGTCAGATTTTACACTCAAGGTAAACAAACATAGAAAACAAAACTCTGTCCTATTTCCAGCTATAGGACTTCCATTTACCACCTATTGCTTAAAACTATTTTCGCATATACTATTTATTCTTCTTTCTTTTGTCATTTATAATGCTTCGCTGTCAATATCATAGGATAATTGCAGACAATTAGCTAAATTGTAGACAATTATTAACTAAAATTAGTTAAAAATCATAGCAGTTGCTACTAAGAGCCAAAGTATAAATTCTCCCCTTTGGGTATATTTCATTCAATGTACCAGTTAATACTACATACCTAATATTTTTCACTTCTAGCAACAATAAATAACACAATATTCTTTCCATTCACATTAAAAAACTCCATTTTCTGTTTTGCTTTCTTCCAGGGCTTGCAAAATAAACCAAATTAGCATATTAACACATTAAATGATTTTTAGCAGTCCTCCAAGGTAAAACGAAATTTCATTCATTCTAATAATTAGAATGACCAAGGCTATAAAAATAAAGAGCTGCAAGCAAAAGATGTGGAATTATAAGACAAATGCAAATTGGTACGAAATCTAAAGCAAAATTCTCTGTCTGCAAAATCTAGACCTCCCCTGCCAAAGGTCTGAGACCATTTTAACATCCAACGCCTTAATGTGTCTATAAGCCTAAGGACTGCCCGCCTGTGATGCTTTACCTGGGGATCTTTGAAGTACATTTCATACAACTGAATGGTCCGACGACTAGCTTGACTCCCATGATACACAACCACGTTCAACTCTGTCCAGGTCCGGAATTCCCTTTCCCAGTTGGGGATTGTGGACAATGGGGCAATTACTAAAAAAGGGCCATGGATTCCTTTCAAATATATCTCATAGAGAAATGTAATGGACTGGATAGTTTTCCCCAAACCCATTTCATCTGCTAAAATGCAGTTTCGCCTTTGGGAGGGAAATAAAACAAGGAAACTTTAGTAAGCATACATACAAGACAGTGCTTTCATAACTCATAAATGCATGCCTTAGATGTTCCCTTAGATACAACAAAATACAGTTTCAAACAAAATGCTCTAAGACATAAAAATTATTGCTACACACTTCTAGCAATCTCTGTATTAATATGTGTTAAGTAAACAAATATTAAGCATACTTTCCAGTGTTTGCTTTTTATTAAAAATAATTTCTATTAGCGAGTTAAAATGTTAAGCTATATTTGATCAATACTTTAGATAACGACAAAAGAGCTACTATAGGCTTTTTTTTTTTAAGTGAAAAAAACCCCACATTTTACGTACATGTTGTACCAATTGAAAAGTAGCCAGTTTACTCCCTCCAACTGGTATTCCCTGAGTTTGTTATTGTTTTTATACTCCCTGGAACTCTCCGATTTCTTCCAGTCATCAGCAGGAGGTCGCTCCTGTTTCAAATATAGTAAAAGTCCCATTAGTGGTTTCTCAGAGACCACATACATTAAAGCCACCGCCGCGAGCCCTCCTTACCACGCGCTCTGTTTCCGGCTCCCGGGACAGCAGCTTCTCAAACTCTTCGATCTTGGCTTGGTCTATGTCCTGCCTCAGCTCCCACGTGCTGTCTTCATAAGGCAGTGAGCACCACTTCACCAGGTAGTGAGTCACAGGCTGGGCCGGGTTTAAACACAGCACAGTTGGGTTCATGCTCTACTGCACTTACCGACAGACACTACCCCAGACACAGTGAGACGGAGCTGGGAGAAGTTTTAGAACTATGACCACTGAACGAGGAGTCCTTAGTTACAGAGTCTCAAGTCTAAACTGGAAATAATATTACTGAATATTACCAGAACAAACTGACTTTTATCTAAGCCACTGGTAAGTCATGTTCAAAAGCCAAAAAAGTACACAGACATAGCTAGCAAATAACAAAGCCGAATTTGAGCCTTAATCTTATCCGTGCACCGTGCAAATCACCGGGCGTCTGATTCAGACTTAGGCGGTAACCCATCTTGGTGTGTTCACATATTTGCCTAACTGGCTACTTTCTTAAAGAATGAGAAACAGACTTCAATTTATTAGGATTTCCGCCTTCTTCTTAAAGAGATACTATTTGCATGCTATCACTTTAAAATACTGTGTTTGAGCTCTAGAAAGACTGCAGAGCAAAACAGTTTGGATAACGCAGATCAATAGGACTTCCTTTGTCTTTCTGCTTGAAAATATTTTGGTTTGTTGATCTTCATCTCAGGACCAAGGTACACTGTACACTGACCTGGTTGTGATGCTACAAACATTTGCTGTACTAGGTAAATATACGATGGGGGAAAAAAATTTTTTTTTAAAGTACAACTTAGCAAAACTGGAAAGGTAAACATCATGTCACAGACACGATCTTTGAAACATCGTGGACCTCGTGATACAGAGTTTGGAGTAAAATGCGAGTCCACTGCAGACTCACTGGACAAGCAAGATACAAACCTTTACAAAGTTTAATTTACAAGAAGAAGCTAGGAATGACATACCTCATGGCGGGTGGGCATATACTTACTAAGACACAATGCTCAGAAGTCACTAGACTTGTCTTTACTCTTATGCCCTACCGACTGTCCTTAACAGCCTCGTACGGTTCTGCAAAGCAACCTGGGCATGCCTAGACTGGGATCTCGTAAAGAGGAAGATTTTATAGTATCTTCTGTGCACCACGTTAAATGAGGTCCGTCAGCTTCACTAAGGACGTCCAATGTTAAATATCTTTGCACTGCATTCTGCTATAAGAGCACTCTTAATTTATACGGGAAATTCATGCTACGTAATAGATTTATACCAAAATATATTGAATCCTTTATTGATCGTACCTGGAACCGTGCAAAAAATCTATTTGCTTCACACTGAAAACTGATTTCTTCTAAAAAGCTCTCAGACTAAACAAAACAACACATTTACAGTGATAATATTAAGTCCTAGAACTAATAGTAAGTCAATAAATTTCAATTAAGTTTAGAGCAAGTGTGTCATAACCCAAGGCCCTGGCCAGAACCAGATCTAGGGAGTCCACAGTCATTCTCCATAAGCACACATAAGCTCTCTGAGTCACTGGCTTCTAATACAAATGATCTTCTGTTACCTCTCCCCGGTCATCTGTGCTACGTGCAAAGTCCATTATCCGGTCAACCTCCACGTAATCTGGATTAAAAAGCTCATCTTCAATCTACATCAAAGGAAAAAAAGTTAAAATGTTTATTTAACTCCTCAGAGTAGACACTATTTCACTTTTCATCAGGCAATAACATTTTGGGTCACAGCAATACAAAATTTGTATTTGGCAAGTTCTATTATATTCATTGAAATGCTACAATTTAGCAAAATCACTCCCCATGAGGAAATCAGACTTCTCCGACTTTGTTAACTGGGTCTTTTAATTACTGTGTGGAAACCTTTTTACTGTGAGAAAATGTTTAAGAATATTTTAAATGAAGTGTGAAATTATAATTCACTAATGAGCAATCCAAAAGGCTTATGGCACACAATGCATTTAACATTCTTGAAACCACAGCTTGCAATGAAGACTCAGAGCCATGCACAGTAAGTGCTGTTGGAGTCTCATAACTATTGGAGTTGTCTGATGCCTCATAGCATCATTTGCAGAATGTTATTCAAAAGCTAGAAACGCTGAGACCAGTGAATTCCATATTTTAGTGTGAACAGAGCTTATGATGGTTGGTCGTCTTTGCCAATCAGTATTAGTAACTCATTTGAACACAGTCTTGGCGTTCATCTAAGTGTTCTAATGATTTATTTGTACTGAACATAGAGCATTTGGCTAAAACTCTTAAGGATAAAGAAATGAGGCTTAAAAAATTGGGTTCTTTAGCCAATATATTAACAATCTTTACAAAACTAAAGTAAGGCTGCGTGCCTGCAAAGTTATCTCATGTAAAAGAACAGAATGCGGCTCAAAAGGAAGTTACAGACTAAGCCATACTTTAAAGAAGTCAGAGTCAGACAAGTTAGAAAAGACACATTATTATGTGTTTCTAGAGATTAATTTATCAGTAATATAACTTCATTCAAATGCTTTGCAAAGACATATTACAAGCCACGTAGATACTCTTCGTATCCCCTGAGTTGCAGGTTGAAGGGCCGTTTGGTCACAGTTGGCTTGAGGATAACAAACATTCCCTGGGCCCCTGGGCCCACTTACAGCACCCAGTCTGGATGCTTTGAACTGTGAATTATAAAACAAAAGCCAGAAATACCAGAATGTGTTTCAACTGCCTCAGGCCTTTACACAGAGTTCATGACTAAGGCAAAAAAACCTTTGAAATGTTCCGTTAATTTAAAATGTTAATATATTAAATGCATTGGCTTTGTCAAAGCTTCTAGACTTAGGTACACAATATCTATGTATTATTCATATAAAGCATAAACACTAGAACTTTCCATAAACTAGGCTCTTCTGATAAAAGCTCTCTCTAAGACAACTTGCTCTTAAACAGAATCTTTCATTACTGAAATAAAATCCTTAACTTTACTCCTAAACACGTTTATCCTTCAAGCGAGCAATCTATGCCACCATGCGTGTGACATAATTTCCAGTTTTGATCATCTTTTTGAGTAGAGACTTAAAAGGAAGCCTAAGGTGAAACAGAGAATGCAAAAGTGGTCATAACTAAAAATCCCAAAGAAGCAGAACCATGGGGTACCTGAAGCCACGACCATCTACGGGACATGACAAAGTGTGTGTGGTGAGCAGGGGGTGGGGGTCGGGGGGTGCGTGTGTGTATGTAAGAAAGAAAGAGGGGAAGAGAATTGGTATCCTTCTCTGTTAACCTTCAGATCACCTTTTCAGACTCAGGTTTATGCTACTTCCATTCAGGACAAAACTTGAGATCTCTGGTTGCCAAGTTACCAGCAAGATAATGTATTTCAGCCTTGGTACAGGCGATTCCCAGAGATAGACTCAAAAAGGTATAGACTACACACCTCGGGCCGGGCCCACGTCCCTGAAGGGCATCTGACTCCAAGAGGCACAAATAAATTTAATGAGCAGAACCATGATTTAAGGAGCAGGGTGGGGGTAACCACTGTACTCTTTCCTTTTCCTAACACGGATGCACAAAAACATCAGTAGAACGCACAGTGTCTCTTTCTAGGAGGAAGCTAAGGATTTCAACTTGCCCAATATCACGAACATTTAACTTTAGTTTCATTAAGGGGCATGAAAAACAGAACTTCCTAGTATTTTCTCAGAACCTGTCCTTCCAAAGAAAGAATCACCTACATACTCCCCAGGACATGAGGGAGTGAGTCCCACCCAAGCACCTGCACCCCTTGGTGCTGACCACTGCAGGCGAGGAGGCTGGTGCTAGGTGACACGGACACATCTGCCTAGCGGAATCCCCTCCACCTCATTTCCCATCCAGTGCAGATTTTACAGTATGTCTTTGGGGGCGTGGAAATCAGATTCCAGGAGAACCCAGACCTGTCACCTGAGGGTATAAGGATTGACTCTATGACATAAAACTACGCAACTTTCTTTGGTCCCCCGTTCCCCCATCTCCAACAGGGGGTCGGCGTGTGTGAAGTTGGTCGTGCAGCAGGTATTATTTTCCGTCAAATTTCACACTTCTTTACAGTTTGCATTCTCTTAATTCCCTTATGGAGAGGAAAACTAGTAAAGTCAGCCAATTTAGTCTTTCAATGTGAAGGTTTCTCTTTTAACTGCTTTAGGCTGTAAAGTGAAAGCAAATTGGTGGTCACAAGCCCAGGGACCCCAGGAAGCACTCTGTGAGGGCATTTTGTCAATGTAATTGACTGCACTGGAGGGGAACCTGGCACTTCGTAAAATACGCAGGACTTCTTCCCTGCCCTAGGTATGGGTACCTTCTCACCATAATTGATAACCTAGGATAAAGGCGCGCAGGCAAAGGTATTAGAATATTATATCAACTCCTGTACCACAGCGCGTGATCTGTGAAAAGGAGTTCAGTGAAAACTCTGTCAATTAGACACTGACTTGAACAGAAGTAATTTGTCACACACTTCCCCCAACAGAAAGAAACTTTTATATCCTAGAACTTATACTTAAATACTCACTGTAGCGTTCTTACCCTGCTAAAATCTTAATAGGACTTTTGTCTACTTACTTTTTTCACCGTCTACTGACTGTATTTTCATTACAAGATTTAATCATACCATCATATTTCCACATAATATCATAAGGACCAGTACCTTCTAGAACTAAGCAACAGGAAGAATGAGAAATTTCCTGTTTACAAATTATTTTAGCAATAACCAGCTACCGATATGCAAGTAACAGCACCAAATGAGGCAAACTAGTTTTTCTTAATAATATACTGACCCAAAATTCAAAATTCAGAACATTTTAAAAATGTAAATACTTTAGAAAATTAACCAGGTTGTCCATACCTCTGAGAGGAATTTATTCTGGCCCTGCTTTGCCTTAAATCGTTTAATCTTTTGCTGAATTCTCTTATCTTTTTCCAGATCTGCTACAGATGCCCATTGACAATGAAGATAAGAGCTAAAAGAACAAAATAATATACTTGAAACAGGTAGAAGACAATTAACCTTTTATTATACATGTTCATTATCATTCCCCCCCAAAATGAACTAAACAGATAATTAACATAATAACCTGTTTACTTACTCACAGAGGTTGCCAAGCCACGTTCAATATAACTACTAATGTTTGAGAATAAAAAAAGAAAATCAATAATAATGCCTAAAATTTGCCTTCTGTCCTGGGCCTGCAGTTCTCTTACCCACCTCCCATTAAAAAAAAAAAAGAAAAGAAAAGAAAAAAGGAAATGACCTAGTAACAAGCTGTTTTCATGAGTGAATGGATTACACTTCAATACAAAACAATTAGCACTACAGGGTGGCCTTAATTATGAATTCGTTTTGAGCCTTTTATCATTAATTGAGAAATAAAAGGTTTTTGTCAAAAGAATTCAAATTTAAAAGAGCGAAGGTAAACCTAACTCCCTCCTTCTACAGCTGCTGGGCAGCAAAGGGCCACCACCAGCTCTGGAACTCCCTTGTCCCCAACCAGCTCCTGGTCAGTCCCGTCCGTCCATCCGTCCGTCCGTCCGTCCGTCCGTCCCTCTCCCCCCCC
>NW_006799066.1:998451-1009798 GCF_000442215.2 Lipotes vexillifer | reverse complement strand
CCGTCTCCCAGCTCTGAGAGGACTGATGCCCCTTGTGAATTTTTCACTCCCTACTGTCTACCTTCTCCTTGCACTGGCTAGTCTCCTCCCGTTCAGACCTGCCACGGGCCTGTGCTGAGCATCTGCTGTGTCTTCTCTGACCTGAACTTGAATACTCCCCACCCTTCCTTGTCCATCCCCAAGACTCACTGGTATATAGTTACTGTTTTATGGTACCTCTGACATTCTTTCGTTTGGTATTTCAATATTCTTCTGTACTATCATCCTCTCTCTGCCACCCCCCACCCCCCTCCCATGGCCTCGACTGTCTCTTGTTTCTCTTTCTGGTGATGACATTAAAAAGAAATGAGGTGCTTTCACAATCAAGGTACCACTACTCTTAGAAATTATGCAGCCACTATAAAATCTCTCAAAAAATAATTAATGATATGGAAAAGGCTTCTGACATTAAATATCACATCATTTGTATTTATGTAACGTCTAATATGCATTTTCATAGGTAGGATTGATTTAGTCCTTCTACAATTGACCAAGGGAGATAAGGACTTTAAATACATATACCTTGTACAGATATGAATTGATAGAAACCCTGCGCACAGAGGGAGAGAGAGAGAGAAAACAGACTAGACGAAAATGCATCAAAATGTTAGTAATGATCATTGTGGGTGGTAAGATTGCAAGTATTCTATTTTCTACTTTCAACTTGTAATTTCCAAATTTTCAATAAATAATTTGCTATAACCGAAACCAAATATTATAAAAATCACCTAGTCTAGTCTCCTAATTATTGGACAGAAAAAGGCATGTGTGCAGTCAGCACCCCTGTCTTGGCTGAGGTGAACATGCCATAAAGCACTGCCAGGGTGACCACAAGGGAGACACAGGCACTTGAGCAGCTGGGCCCAGCCCTGCTCTCCCTCTTGTAAACTGGGCTGAAACTTTCTGGCAGTGACTCTGCTTTAACTAAATGGAGAAAAACCACAAGCTTTTGCGCTAGGATCAGAAACAAGGCAAGGGTGCCCATACCTCCACTTCTATTCAATATCATATTCCAGGCATTAGCCAATGCTATTACATGAGAGAAAACAACAAGAGGAGTGATCATTGGAAAATAAGAAGTAAAAGTATCTTTATTTGCAGATGCCATGACTGCATAACTGGAAAACCCTAGAGAACCAATTAGGAAACTAATTCAAATAATAAAATAAAATAATTCCATTATGCAGCAGGATATAAAATTAACAGACAGAAGTCAAATGTCTCCATTCACACAAATAATAGCCAGTTAGAGGAAATAGCATTAGGGAAGACCTCTTTTACAGTATCAACAAAGATAAAATACTTAGTAATATATTTAATAAGAAGTGTGTGAAACTTGCGTAAGGAAGTATTTAAAACCCTCCTAAAAGATACGAAAATCAAGTTGAACCAAGTGGAAAGACATCCTTGTTTTTAGATGGCACGACTCAACATCATAAATCATAAATTTGTAATTCAACACAATGTAAATAAAAACATATACAACCCATTTTAATGGAGTTAGACAAGTGAATGCTGGATTTATATATAAAAATAAACATGCGAAACACCCAGGAAAACACTGAAAAGGAAACATCTTAGGAGAAACTAGATAAATCAGATATTAAAATACACTCTAAATCCTCTACAAGTGAAATAGTGTGCTACTGACTCGTGAAGACATAGAGCAAAGGATTAGAATAAATAACACATATGGATACAATAAATATGTATCTTCAGTTCATGATAAAGATTGCATCTGAAATCACCCGGGCAAAGATGGGCTTTTGAATAATGGTGCTGGAACAACAATATTTGGAAAACAATAAAAAATTAAGAGTCATACTTTACCCCATATACAAGAGTAAACACCAGTGGATCAAAAAGCACCCAAAGAGAGAAAATGAAACCATTCAAGTACTTGAGGAAGACGTGGCAAATTCCTCTTTAACCAGAGGGGGTAGGAAAAGGCTTTCTAACTATGATTCAAAAGTCAGATCCTGTAAAAGGAAAGGTTAATAGATCTAAACAGACAAAACACTTTTTAAAACTTACAATATGCTATAACCAACAATAAATAAAAGCCAAATGACAACGGGAACTGGGAGAAGATAGCTGCCACGTGTAACGCAGATTAAGGACTAACATCCCACATATATAAAGAACTGTTAAAAACTGAGGGGAGCACAATAGAAAAATGGGCAAGAGATAGGAACACATAATTGACAGAACAAGATACAAAAGTGGTCGTTACACTTAGGAAAAGATGTTCTAAATCACTCACAATAAAAGAAAATGCTAATTAAAACCACACTGAAATACGATTTCCCACAAAAAGTAAAAATAACAAAAAAACAAAACAACACACCACACTACACTGGAACGGCTGTGGGGAAATAGGTGCTCTCCTACATTGTTGGTAGGAATGCAAACTGACACAACACTTCTGGAAGGGAATTTTGCAATGTCTAACAGAACTACATTTATGTATGCCTTTTGATCTAGCAATCCCTATTCTAAAAATTCACCCTGAAGCTATGCCTCCAACAATTCGAAAATACGCAGGCATAAGAATATATATTGCAGCATTATCTGTAACTGTAAAATATCAGAAGCCATTTACATGCCGGCACACCCAGGAGATTGGTTGGATAAGTTATGACACAGCCATGCAAAGGAGTACTAGGCAGTTGTAACAAAGAATGAGGAAGACTATGAACTGATGTTGAAGAACTTAGTATACACAGTATTGTGAAAAAAGCAAAGTGCAAATGTGTACTGATGCTATTCTTTTGTGTTTAAGGAAGAAGCGGAAATAATAGTATCTACCTGCACATTCACGCCAAAACTTATAGGAAGGATAAATCTGGGATTAATGAAAAGGTAAGTAGGAATGAGGTGGAAAGGAAGGGAGGATGGCGCCTCTTCTTTGGGCATCATTTTGTGTACAGTTCTGACTAATGAACCGTGTTAATATTTCATGAACTTGGAAAAAAAGCAAAAAGAAAATCAACAAGGATGGGGGGGGGGGGCGCGGCCAAAACGGAATACAAATACAAACACAGAAGCTAATGAGCCGAACTGAGTAGCAAATAACATCGCACTGAAGGGGGGCAGGGAAGAAAAGGGGGGGGGGGGGGGGCGCGGCCTAAAACGGAATACAAATACAAACACAGAAGCTAATGAGCCGAACTGAGTAGCAAATAACATCGCACTGAAGGGGGGCAGGGAAGAGAACTAACCTCAGGAAATACTGGAAAAAGCATTTAGCCTCTACGGCATCAGGCTAAAGACAGAAGAACTCGAAACAACTACTGAATGAACGCTAGTTAGCAGGCTTCTTGTTCACAGAAATACGGTCTAGTAATTCTGAAAGCACTTCCTATATATCCTAGGATTAACAAATAAGAAAATATATTATGGAAAATAGGAGCCAGGTTTCTCGTAGTCGACAAAATGGAGTTCTTAATATTGGAAGGGGAAAGAAAAGAATGAACCCTGTGGTATTGAAATAAAATTGGAAGTATCACCATAAAGGCACTGGTTTTCCTTGGTCGGGAGGCAGGTAGATAGACGTCCATGTATGTATATATAATAAACATAGATGTGTGTGGAACACATGTAGGTATATATGTCATACATACATACATACATACATATCATATCTACACAGGCACGTGCATGCCCTTCCTAGCCCCATCCACTGAGAGGTCTGGAAGCAATGACCCCCCAGCAGCAATGAGCACACCTAGTACCCAAATCTTGGTTTCTAAATGCCCTTCTCCAGTAAAAAACCACCAAGGCTCCTTAGAGAAACGATCAGTTCCAGGACTTAAATAGGGAAGTTGCAAATGGGTTAGGAACATCCTCTGGTGCCAGAAAGTAAGGAAGAGCTCAAAGAAGGATGGGGACAAGACAAAAGGAAGGGAGGACACAGCCTGCAGGGGCTCCCACCGGCCCCTGATCTGGGATAATGTGAGCAAAGTAAATAACGGTAGGACGGTAAGGAACTATGACGCACTGAATGAAAGAAGACTCCGCAAGTCCACACAGCTATAAATAAGCAGATATAGGTAAGAAGGTAAAGCTCTTCCTAACAGCAGAAGCCCGACCAGTAAATTCAGGAGGAACAATGGAATTGTTAAATCACCACTTAGCGACTGTCATGTGTGATAGTCTCAAAGCATCTTTCCACAAGATACTTTTTAATTACAAGAAGAAAACCAGGAATTCTTTGCACTGTTTTTGCAATTTTTCTGTAAATCTCAAATCATGTCAAAATGAAAGGTTAAGAAAAACTTTTAATTTTATGGAAACGTCAACTTCCCTTAGATCTCGATAACATCAGAGAGGAAAGCTATTTCTGAGCACTGCTTTGCCTCATCTCACGTGACCGATGGCAGACAGGTGGCTCGCCTCCCCTGGCTGGCGGCGGTGGCACCTGGGCAGGGAGCCCAGGCCCGGCTCTGGGGCTGTGCGCAGGCGACTTGAGATGGTTCCCACAGACCGAGCGCCTCACCTCCCACAGCCACACGCTGACCGGGACGGGTGCCTGTCTCGTGGTGCCACTTCCTGGCAATCGATACTTAAACTTCTGTGCTTTGAGTGTGATTTGATCAACCAGCCAGAGAACTCTCTGTCTCTCCGGCTTATTTCGTTTTCTCCTCCTTATCTGGTCTTTCCAGACTCCTTATAAGATGATCTGAAACCCTGCCATGTGCATACCTTGCACATGTGTAAACTCATCGTGCTCTGAGTACAGAACGATGACAGCATCTAATGTTTACTTGAGCATTTTTCATTTCACTGAATTCTTACAATAATACTGGTAAGAGACTCCTTCATCTCTCTACCTGGCAAAAAGTTTTGCCCGCAAACGTCAGAAATGCATCCGTTAATTAACACAGTGCCAACTGCAACAGGGGGGAATGACAGAAACCACGAGGCCTGATGCTTCTATTTTCGAGGGTAGGGTAAATTTTCTTAAGCTGTTCTGACAGCTCCCCAAAGCCCCTCTTTAACCCTAGAATTTATTAATATGGTACTTGAGTTCCTCGCCTCAAAAAGCTTAAAGTACATTTAAAAAGTTTAAAGTACATTTAACTTTTATGTTATCAATAACTATTTTTGTCCTTGTTCTGTGACTGTTATTTGTCCTCCTCAGCAGGATGACTACTGATGCTTCCAACGAAGCTGCCTCGTCAAGAGTGTGCCTGGCCCCTAGTATCCAGCTTCCATCTACAATCAGAACAACTCACGGTGGTTTTTCATGCAGTTTTCTTAAAAGTTATGCAATTCAAATTCACTAGACAAAAGTCAGAAATGAAAACGGAGCAACAAAATCATAGCTCACTGCATTTCAGAACATGAATGATGTCACGATTTCCTAGAGCCTCTGCCTGAGAGCAGAGTTCTCATCTCGGGTGCCAAGCATCCCAATGAAATATGAAGGCAGGGAGCCCTGCAGAGCAAAATTCATTCTCAGAGTCAGGCAGGTATTATAATACTTTCCTCACTTTTCTGTTATTGTATGAGCTTTTGTCCCCTCTAAAAAGAACTTCTTGGTTATACGCAAAAGCTAGTCAGCCTGTACACCAATTACACATTTTGCAGAAAAATAAAGCTCATAAACTATCAAAGATAGAAAAGTTAGTAGGCAATGGCCTAAATGGCACTGAATTAAACCACACCAAAATTTCCCCGTTGCCAATTAAAAAAAAAAAATTTTCCTGATTACCTTTTAAAATTTGGTACATTGAAAATCTATTCCTCCATGGAAAAAAAAAGAAATCACAATATGTACTTACAAGTTTTTGTATTTCACGTAGAACTCCTCAACTTCTACCTCTTCTCCAGATTCCTTCTGCAACAGAGGAAAATTTCAGGCATGCACTTGAAACCATCTACTAGAATGTTCCACAGTAATGATTTACTCCCGTGTGGGCACAAACAGGCATTGCGGAAGCGGCACAGGGTGCTCCTGGAAGGATGAGCACATGGTGAGCTGCTGGGAGGCCAGAGGGATGAGGGCGGACCATGCGCGCTACCCGATGGGCTCCGGCTTCTCAGACGTGCATGGCTTTAGCTCGTCCCTAACCACATGCAGCTTCATTCACAACAGCCTGACCCCAAATGTGGCTTTCTGCCAAACCCACAGTGCTAAGGAGACGCCAAGTGTACCATTTTCTCAGGCAACAGCCAATTAGCCACTGCTCTCCTGAATGCCATATGGATTATTTTTGGCCGCCTCGTGGCAACTTTACATGGTGGGTTTTGTAATGTTTTAAAATATTTAAAAGACATTTATTCCTCCATATAGTTAATAACGCTAAACAAGAAACCATATAAAACTAAACCTTGTTCCGAGGCTGTAATTTCAGTGCATCACTATTCACAGTTTCAGTTTGACTCAACGGTACAATTAAAATCTCTCAGACAAGATGTCACATACGCATAGCCGCCAAATAAAATTAACCCTCCAAATACTACACCGAGGTGAGGTTAAAATCGTGACCCATCAGCCAAGTCAAGGGTGCAGTGGCGAGATTATCTCGAATATCTCCCCTGATCCTGCCTATTGTAATGTCTGCAGAAGATACTGCACATATAATATTTTAAGCATCTCTTTCAATACTTTTTTCCTCTTGGTTGTAGGCTGTTAAACAAGTTGTAATATGTAATTTTCTTCTGGAACATTTGATCAGATAAATCAGGGATGTAAAAAATAAACACCACTTACAGATGTCTAGAGATTGCTTTTACACTCTTACAAGAGTACCTGCCTTGAGGGTCACATTTGACTGCTAAACTGCCTCAGAGGTGCCGCAAAGAAAATTAAGGCAAGTCAGAACACAGCACAGGGCAAACAAAGGAGCAGAGACTTCTTACTGGGTGACAGGACTGGCACCAGATCTGTTCAAAGAGGCTAGGATCAGCCTCAACCCCCAATCTTCGAACTACTGTCAAAGACTATGAACTTAAAACTTTTCTTCAAAACTCTCACACATATCAGTTAAACCTAAATTTTAAGCAGTTTTTCCATCTGCCTAGAGATCACCAGTAAGAAGACAGGATATTCAGGAGTGGGGTCGAAACCCATTAATATCTGATCCTGCCCTAATGGACCTATAAATGGTCATCACCCTAAAGCAGCTTCTTAAATCAACGTGTTCAGAAAACCATCTGCATCCCCAGATTTTCTTTTTTTTTAATTATTTTTTATTGGAGCATAGTTGATTTACAGTGTTGTGGCATGTACCAGACTTTCAGGTGTCCAAAATGAAAAGAAATGCTTGCTGGGTGCCCTCAAGAGCCAGGGATATAAACCTGCAATTACTGTATAGGTAAATTCTGGTCGATTCAAGTAACAATCCATCCCGAACTCGCCTTACATTTTTCTAGCCCTTAACATTACCCCGATCCACTCCCACGTTTCAGCAACCATTTCAAGACACATTATCTTTGCACAGGACTGGAGATCACAGTAGAAAGGCAAAGATAAGACTGTGGTCAGCCAAGGAGAATGGGGAACCAGGATGAGCCTAGATCTTGTGATGCTTCTCATAGCACATCATGAAATTCAAACCTCGAGTGGAATTCAAACGTCTGGTCTACTGCTTTTACTTTTTTGATGTTAACTATATTTCTTTCAGTTCTGAGTTTTTGAAAATTACTTACCTTTGAGGTAGTAAAAAGACACGCTTTATCCTTTCTATGTTCTGTTATCTCCTGATTTCCTTCTTCCAGATCTTTCCTCCCGTACTGTCCCCTTTCCATCTCGTTCCAAGTGGCCTCACTGTCTGTAACTTCTAAGTGGGCCTCAAAGCACACAGATCAACTCTTGAACAAAGGGGCAGTTTTCATTCTGTCTCGATTCTGCTCCAGAAAGTTCCGACTCTTAACGCCATCAGCTGTCTGTCCCTGACTCCCGTGAACACCCATTTTCTCATCACGACCAGCTATGCCTCTGGGGGTGCTGTGGAGATCTCAACAAGAGAGTCTCAGGCTGTTTGGGAGGAGGGGATCAGGTTCTGAGACCTCATTTAGTAGCACCTGGAGCTCGTAGAGAATTGTCCCAGGACCTATTTCTCCTGGATGTCCCAAATTAGAACCCTGTGCTTTGTTTAACTGACCACACATACTGGATCGGCTTCTTGCTCCCAGATCTGTAAGGAGAGAGCTGTAATAGAGCTGTTTTGCCCTTCATGTCATGTAAATATTATCACGCTGGCCTCTTCTGCTTTACTTAGGGCAAAACAACTAACAAAAGTGTGTGCATTCATAAGCTCTCAGGAGCATCATTTTAATTATGCACTAAAGGGCAGTCGGTTTGACCAGACTCTCTGGACAGCTGAAAACAGCCCCAGCCTCTACCTCCCATGCCCCAGTGCTCAGAAGCCTTTCCATAATGGGCGTATCCAATGCATAACTGAGTCAAGGCACTATTTCTGCAGGTGCGTGTGTGCACGCGTGCACGCGCGCACACACACCACTCAAATTTATTACTAGGACAGTTACCGTTCAATTTGAGAGTCCTCTAAAGTAATTTTATGTGCTCGATAGACTAGTTTTGAGAAATGTGTGTATCTTTTCATTCATTAGACTCCTAAAGCAGTCTGCCAAAATCCTTACTATTCACATGAAATTGGAAGTTCCAAACATACTGAGCCATACTTGTTCCACTGTTCACATGAAACAGAAACCTTGACCAGGCACTAAATCAACTCTTCTGGTCACCTGGATTCTAAAACAGCCGTTCAGCAAATGATAATCCTGTTGGCCTGAAAGAATGAATGACCTTTCCCAAGCATCCTATTACTAAATTAAGCAGTCACACTGGGGAAACAAAGCTAAACTGTAGTGTGAAAAGGCAGAAATTTTGTTAAATAATGCACAAAAGAATGAGAAAGCTCCTTGATAAAGGTAACAATAAAGCAAAGGTATGAATCCATTCCTACTTCTGGCCCAACCTGCTGTATATTCTACCAGAGATGCCAAATCATAGTTCATTTAGGAAGAAAATAGGACATAATAATACAGAAGCCACTTTCAAAACTATTTTTGACCTTCTGGTACAAAAAGGATTTGAACTGTTTTCCCCCAAAGACAGATGGCTCAAAGCAGAAGGAGCTACATGATGACCAAATGTGGAAAAGAAGAAAATTAACCTTTATACAATCCAAAAGTCCATTCTTAAATCTACCTCGAAATTCAAATACAAGTACCACCTATGTCCCTTGCACTGGGTCTCACGCACATTACTTTGGGTTCAGAACAACATAAGTGCCTGAGCTATCCCTATATAACACGAGGTGCGGAGTTAGGGAGGTTCTGCCGGATGAGTTCTGTGAGTTTGCATGACTCCACCATAATGGCTGATACTTCTCAGGCTACAGTGATGAGGTCAGCTGATTGCAAAACCCGTTAACTATCCCCACTATGTGTGGGCACCATGCTGGGGAGGCTCTGAGCCCTTAACCAGTTTCCACAGTGCTGCCAGGGGGGGAGACAAAGGCACCTTCTCACAGCCATGTCTTCCATTATTCATGGTAATAGGAAACAGACCAGAAGGCATAGCTAGAATCCAGGGGAAAATCTCAAATTTCCTTTTGCTTCTATCTGCTACACTTTCCTCCAATATTACTGAAGCTGATAACTAAAGTAACTATTTGGAGAACATTAGCAGTTCAAAAAGTTAGTACCTGCTAATGTTTACAACCTTCTAATGTTTTCTTATGGCCCTTTATGAAATGCCACTCATCTACAAGCAATTCAATGGGCTCCATATCTCTTTCTTATTTTAAATCATACCTCAAGGCATATCTCTCCTTCCAGAGGAAATTTCCCATTAATTTTCTCCATCCTAAAATTCACCTACTCAACAAATACTCTACCCTCAAGTACAATTACAGCGATTTTTAATCTCCTGTGTTAAGATAAGCCTGGTCATCTGTAAATGGCAGCAATACCTACTCCTCAACTGTGGGTACCTATCTTTAAAGGACTGGAAAGAAAAAACAAAAAATGCCCTCCAGTGGGCAAAACAGAAAGAAAAAGTGATGCCCTACATCATGCATAGTCTAAGCAGCTCTGAAAAATAGAGCTAATTATAATTTGCAACCCCCAAACCTGCTGGGTATGCCTGCTGAAGCACTATCGGTTGAATGAAAATTATTATATCCCATCCAAACCACGTGCTATTTATTCAAACAAGCCACTTCAATTCGCTGAAGGGGATTATTCTTTAAAGTACATCAAGCATTCAAATTTTGCCATATATCTACAATTCACAAGTTAACAGTTCTAGAGTCATTAGAAGGACAAAAATGCAACCTTTCCAATTAGTTAAATAGTGCTCATTTCTGCTTGAACGGGTGGGAAATTTGGTTGAGATTTTATGTTCATCAGAGAGGAAATCCTCATGTTCAAAGAGCTACCAGATAGACACCCCATACACTCCCACTACCTACACTCATTATGAAAATATCTTGACATGTTGTTCTTGATTATTTTTGTTTGAACCAGAGTTTTATCTTCTGATAAAAATCTATACTTTGAATTAACACAATACAAAAGCAGAGCGTATTGGAGCAAAGGTAAAGAGACGTTTACGGCTGGTGCAATACCATTTTCAAGGATATCTAGATAGTATCTGAGTAGTAAACGTTTCCTGTTTGATAAACCCAGAAGCTCACTTTAAATCTCATAATTCCTACATTCCTCATCTCTCTCCCTGGAAATTACACTTTGTATACACTTTACATCTTTAAAAATAAAGGCTTATTTTACATGTCAAAACAATGAGGTTGTCTTCCACACACCCTGAAAGCAATAAAAAGTAACAACTCTGCCTCTGACCATGATTCAAGCTAGAAGACAGACACCTATGTCTAAAGGAGACCATTTTCTAGAGACACCAAACACGGTTTGCTGGAATATGTAAAGGCATCTGGATGCCCATGTGCTTCTACAAAGTAAAGTGTTTTCTCAAACTGGGCAAGAAGGGAAATGGGTGGATGAAATGGGGAGTCTCCATCAGTAAAAGAAGATGCAGTGTTCCTGGAATTTGTTGCCGCAGAGTGTATGTGGCCCCTCAGTGACATGGGCACCAGGCTAGTGACAGGTACTTAGGGCTTACCTTCGTGGATCAACATGAATGCCGAATAATTTGGAAGAGGGTAAGTCACATTACCTTCAAAAATTACACTGAAAACAGCTCTGCACTTCACTTCTGCACTATCAAAAGAATACTAATATTTCAACTGCATACGAAAACTATGAGAAAACACCTACTTGCTAACATGATAAAGAGATCTTCCGGGGGGGGGGG